>NW_026692617.1:0-14754 GCF_021218885.2 Marmota monax
GGTTTTGGTTAGCCTAAGGATTAGAGATAAGTCTAGGGTTACCATTAGGGTTAGGGTTTTTCGAAGGTTAAGGGAAAGCCTTAGAGCTAGGTTTAATGTCAGATTCAGGGTTATGGTTAGGGTTACATATAGGTTTAGACCTTGGATTAGGGCTAGTTTTTGTGTTAGGGTTAGGGCTAGATTTGAGCATTGGCTAATGCAAGAGCCAGGGTTACAATTAGGGTTAGTTTTGCGGTTAGGGTTAGGGATATGTTTAGTGTTAGGTTTAATTTTAAGATTATGGTAATATTTAGAGGTAGGGTTATTGTTAGGATATGAGTCAGCATCAGAGTTAGTTTTAGAAATAGGGTTAGGGCTCAAATAAGGGCTAGGGTTACTGTTTGTGTTTGGTTTAAAGCGAGGGCTGTGTTTAGAGCTAGGGTGACTGTTAGGATAACAGTAAGGGTCAGGGTTAGCTTTAAGGTTTGGGTTATGACTTGAATTAGGGCTAGCATTACTGTTAGGGTTTGGTTTAAGTTCAGGGTGGTCTTTAGAGCTAGGGTCAATGTTTAGATATGAGTCAGCGTAAGTTTTAAGGTTAGGGTTAAAACTCGAATTAGGGCTATGTTTATGTCTAGGTGCAGTGTTAGGGTTTGGTTTAAGATAAGGTTTAGGGTTAGGGTTGTTGCTCAGTTTTGTTTTAGTCCTAGGTTTAGGGTTTGGGCTAGTTATAAGATTAGCACTAGGGTTAGGGCTACTGTTAGTGTTAGTGTTAGGCTCAGGCTTTGGGTTAGGGTTAGATTTGGATTTAGCATTATATCTAGGATTAGGGCTAGGTGTAACTATAGGGTAATGGTTAGGGCTAGGCTTATGGTTACCATAACAGATAGGGTTAGAACTAGGGCTGGGGCGAGAATTAGAGTTAGTCTTAGACCTAGGGTTTTGGTTAGTTTTACGGATAGGGCTAAGTTAGGGCTAGGATTAGTGCTAGGGTTAGTGTTCAGCTAAGGCCTCAGGTTAGGGCTAGGGTTATAGTTAATTTTAGGGTAAGGTATGGTGTTATATCTATGTTTAGAGGTAGGGTGAGGGTTAGATTTAGGGTTAGGGATAGGGTTAGGGTTAGGATTATGATTAAGGCTAAGTTTAGAGCTAAGATGAGGGTTAGGTTTTGTTGTAAGGTTAGGTCTAGAATTAGGGCTATGGCTAATGTCAGGTCATGTGTTACAGTTTGGGGTAGATTTAGGGTTAGGTTTGTGTCTACATCTAGTGTGAGAGTTAGGCTTAGGGTAAGTGTCAGGTTTAGAGCTAGGTGTATTTTTAGGGTCAGTATCAGTGTTTGGGTTTGTTTTAATTTAAGGTTTAGGGATAGGGCTCAAATGAGCATTAGGGTTAGGGTTAGGGTTAGGGTAATTGGGTTAGGTTTAGGTTTCAGGATAGGTTTAGGGCAATGGAGAGCTTTAGGGTTAGCAAAAGGATTAGGGTTATGCCTAGGGTTAGCATTAGTATTAGGGTTATCATAAGGATAATATATAGGTTTATAGCTATGGTTAGGGCTAGGGTTAGGTTAGGATTAGGGATAGAATTAGGTTAGTTTTGGTTGGGGCTATTAACCCTAGCTTTGGTTAGGGTTAGGGTTATATTTAGGGTAAAGTTTAGGTTTTGAGCTCGGGTTAGCTGTAGAATGAGGGTTAGGTTTAGTGTTATGGTCAGGTTTACGTTTACGGTTAGAGCTAGGGTTTTCATTATTTTTAGGATTAGGTTTAGGGTAATAGATTGGGTTAGATGTAAGGTTAGCTTTATGGTTAAGGTTAGGTTTAGGTTTAAGTTTAGTTTTAGGGCTAGGTTTAGTGTTGGTTTTAGGGTAAGAGATAGGGTTTGATTTAGGGTTAAGGCTATGGCAAGGTTTAGGTTTAGGGTTAGGTCTAGGGTTAGCTTTATGGTTTGGCTAGGGTTTCAGTTAGGTTTAGGGATAGATTTATCATTAGGGTTAGGGTTAGAGTTAGAGTAATGGAAGGGTTAGTTCTAGTGTTATGTCTAGTATTAAGGTTAGGATTAGGGCTATGGTTAGGATTATGGTTAGAGATAGTTCTAGGGTTATGTTTAGCCTAAGTGTTAGGCTTTGAGCTAGGATTAGGACTAAGGTGAGGGTTAGGGTTAGGGTTAGGACTAGGGTTAGGGTTAGGGTGAGTGTTATGCTTAGGGTAGGTTTAGGTCTCGATTAGGGTTAGGGTTATTTAAGTTTTATGTTAGGTTTAGGCCTAGAGTTAGTGCTATTTGTAATGTAAGATCTATGGTTCTAATTAGAGCTAGTTTTAGCGTTAGGGTTATGGCTATGTCTAGTGTTAGGCTTAGGTTTTTGGTTAGGGTCAGATTTAGAACTAGGCTTAATATTAATTTCAGGGCCAGTGTTCAGGTTAAAGTTAGGTTTAGGTTGAAAGCCAGAATAGGACTAGGGTTAGGTCTAGTGGTAGGGTTAGTGTTTGGTTTAGGTTTAGGGTTATTGTCAGGGCTGGCACTATTTTTTTTATGTCAAGGGCTAGAGTAATAGCTAGATTTAGGATTAGGGTTAGGTCTAGGGCTAGTGTTAGGGTTAGATTTATGTATAAGTTTACTGGTAGGGCTAGTTTCAGTTTTCAGTTCAGTTTAGGGTCAGGTTTGGACCTATAATTAATATTAGGATCAGAATAAGGTTGAAGGTTAGGGTGAAGTTTCGGGTTAGAGTTAGGTCTAAAATTAGGACTAGGGTTAAGACTAGTAATAGGGTTAATTTTTGGGTTTGGCTAAGGATTAGGATTAGGACTAGAGTTAGCATTATGAATAGGTTTTGGCTTAGGGTAATGGATAGGATTAGAGCTAGGTTTAGGGCTAGGATTAGGGTTAGGTTTAGTGCTTGTTTTAGGGTTAAGTTTAGGGTTAAATCTAGTGTTAGTGCTCAGATTAGGGCTACTTTTGTTTTAGAGTTATGGATAGGGTGGCTCAGGCCAATGTAAGAACTAGGGTTAAAATTAGTGTTAGTTTTAGGGTTAGGGTTTCGGCTAGGTCTAGTGTTAGCATTAGTTTTAGGGTTAGGGTGATATTTAGAGCTAGGGTTTGTGTTTGGATATGAGTCAGGGTGAGGGTTAGTTTAGGCCTAGGACTCGAATTAGAGGTCAGGTTCTGGCTAGTTATGGGTTAAGGTTTGGTTTTGAGCAATGGCTCGGTTTTGCTTTGGGGGTAAGGCTTGGATTAGGGATAGTTTTAGGATTAGAAATAGTGTTAGAGGTAGTGGTAGAATGAGTTTTAGGCTTAAGATTAGGATTAGATTTAGAGTTATGGTTAGATCTAGGGTTAGTGCTATGACTAGGGTTAGGGCCAGGTTAGGGCTATTGTGAGGGTTATGGTAATGAATAGGGTTATAAATAGAAATAGGTCTAGGGTGCGAGTCAGAATTAGTCTTAGGGCTAGGGTTAAGGGTAGGGTTAAGTTTAGGGTTCAAATAGGTCTAGGATTAGCGCTATGATTAGTGTTAGGTTTAGGCCTATGGTTAGGGCTAGGGTTGGGTTTAATTTTAGGGGAAGTTATGGGGTTATATAGCTAGTTTCAGTGCTAGGGCGAGGATTATATTTAGGGATAGGGCCAGGGTTCAGGTTTGGGTTAGGATTAAGTCTAGTTTTAGGGCTAGGATGAGGGATAGAATTTGTGTTAGACTTAGGGCTAGGATTAGGGATAGGGATAATGTCAGGTCTAGAGTTATGGTTAGGGATAGTGTTAGGGATAGATTTATGGCTAGATCTAGTGTAAGGTTTAGGTATAGTGTAGGGGTCAGATATAGAGCTAGGTTATTATTAGGGTCAGAGTATGAGTTAGGGTTTGGTTTGGGTTAAGGTTTAAGGTTAGGGCTCAAATTAGCATTAGGGTTAGGGTTGGGGTTAGAGTAATGGATAGAGTTAGGTTTACAGTTCAGTTTAGGTTTAGAGTGATGTATAGGGTTAGTGTTAGGGATAGGGTTACGGTTAGGCCTAGGGTTAGCATTTGGTTTAGCCTAACCAAATGAATAGGTTTAGTGCTTGTGGTAGGGCTTAGTTTAAGGTTAGGATTAGGGATAGAGTTTTGGTTACTCCTAGGGTTAGTGTTAGGGTTCGGTTTAGGGTAAGTGTTAGAGTTTGAGCTAGGGTTAGGTATAGGGCGAGGGTTAAGATTAGAATCAGGGCTATGGTTAGGTTTAGTGTTAGGGTTAGGGTTAGGGCTAGGGTTAGCATTATGTTTAGGGTTATTTTTAAGGTGATGGATAAAGTTAGAGCTAGGATTTGGGTTATGGTTACAGTTAGGATTAGGGATGGGGTTAGGGTTAGGGTTAGAGCTAGGGTTATGTTTAGGGTAAGGGTTAGATTTTGCAATAGAGTTAGGGCCAGGGCAATCATTGTGTTTAGGGTTTGGGCGAGGATTAGGGTTAGGGTTATGCTTAGGACTAGGTTTAGGTCTTGTATTAGGGCTAGGTTTTGTGTGAGGTTTATGGCTAATGTTAGGGCTATGAGTAATGTAAGAGCTAGGGTTATGGTCATGGCTAGTTTTTGGGTTAGGGTTATAGATATGTCTAGTGTTAGGTTTAAATTTTGGGTTAGAATAAGATTTAGAGATAGGGTTTGTGTTAGGGTAAGCATCAGTATTAAGGTTAGCATTGGGTTTATTGTTAGGGCCAGAATTAGAACTAGGGTTAGGTCTAGAAAAAGGGTTACTCTTTCCGTTATGTTAATGATTATTTTAGGGCTATGGTAGGTTTTTGTTTAGGACTAGGGCTAGAGTTATGGCTATATTTAGGATTAAGTTTAGGTCTAGTGCTAGTGTTATGATTAAATTTAGGTATAGGTTTTACTGCTAGGGTAGTGTTAGGGTTCAGTTTAGTGTTAAAATCAGGCTTTGACCTAGGGTTAGCGTTAGGGTTAGAATAAGGGTAAGGGTTTGGCTTAGGCTTCAAGTTAGGGTTAAAGACAGAATGAGGGCTAGGTTTAGGACTAGTAATAGAGTTAGGGTTTGGGGTATGCTAAGGATTAGGGTTAGAACAAGGGTAGCATAAGGGTGAGAGTTTGGCTTAGGGTAAGGAATAGGTTTAGAGCTAGGGTTTGGGTTAGTGTTATGATTAGGGTTAGGGTTAAATCTAGGCTTGAGTCTCAGATTAGGGCTAGTTTTTGTGTTAGAGTTAGGGCTATGGCTAATGTAAGAACTAGCTTTATGGTCAGGGATAGTTTTAAGGTGAGGATTAGGGCTAGGTCTAGTGTTTGGGTTATGTTTAGGGTTAGGGTGATGTTTAGAAGTAGTTTTAGGGTCAGAGTCAGGTTCAGCATTAGTTGTAGGGATAGATTTAGGACTAGGTGTAGTGTTAGGATTTGGTTTAGGTTAAGGTTTATGATTAGGGCTATAGCTCAGTTTTGTTTGTAGGCTATGGTTAGGGTTAGGGCTAGTTTTCAAATTAGATTTAGGTAGGGTTAGGGCTAGTATTAGAATGAGTTTTAGGTTTATTTTTATGGTTAAATTTATAGTTAGGTTTAGTTATAGTTTTAACACTAGGGCTATGGTTAGGACTAATTTTAGGGCTAGTGTTAGGGTTAGGCAATAGATAAGTTTGGTACTAGAAATATGTCTAGGGCTAGAGTGAGTGTTAGTCTTAGGGCTAGGGTTAGAGTTAGGGTTACAGTTAGTAATAAATTAGAGCTAGGATTAGAGCTATGTTTACTGTTAGGATTAAGCCTAGGATTAGGGCGAGGGTTATTTTTAATGACAGTGTTAGGGTTAAGGTTAGAGTTAGGAGAAGGGATGTGGTTATATCTAGGTTCAGAACTAGGACAAGGATTGAAATTACGGTTTGGGCTAGGGATAGGTTTTGGGTTAGGATTAAGGCTAGTGTTAGGGCTAGGATGAGGGCTCAGGTTTGTGTTAGGTTTAAGGCAAGAATTAGGTAGAGTGGTAATGTGAGTTCTAGGGTTACAGTTAGGGATACTGTTAGGGTTAGTTTTATGGCTAGGTCTAGTTTAAGGATTATGTTTAGAGTAAGGGTCAGGTTTCGAGCTAGGTGTGTTATTAGAGTCAGGGTCTTGTTCAGAGTTTGGGTTAGGTTTTTGTTTAGTTTTAGGGCTCGAATTAACATTAAGGTTAGGGTTAGGGTTAGGGTTAGAGTAATTGATAGGGTTAGGTTTAGTTTTCAGGTTAGGTTTAAGTAATGGATAGGGTTAGTGTTAGCGATAGGTTTGGTTAGGTTAGGCCTAAATAGATAGGGTTAGATTTAGGTTTAAGACTAGGGTTAGTGTTAGGTTTAGTGTAACTATTAGGGATTGAGCTAGGATTAGGACTATGGCAAGAGTTAGGTTTATGTTTAGGTATATGGTTAGGTTTACAGTTAGGATTAGTGTAGGTTTAGGATTAGGACTAGGGTTAAGTTTACAGATACGGTTAGAGTAGGTTTAGGGTTAGGGCTTGTGTTATCATGATGTTTATAATTAGGGTTAGGATAATGAGTGGGGTTAGAGCTATGTTCAGATCTATGTTTGGGTTAGGCTTATGTTAGGGTAATAGGTTTAGGTCTAGTGTTATGGTTAGGATTAGGGCTAGGGTTAGTGTTAGGGTTAGTGCTAGGGTTAGTGTTATTATTAGGTTTAGGGTACATGTTAGGTTTTGAGTTATGATTAGGGCTGGGTGATGGTTAGGGTTAGTGTCAGGTCTAGGTTAAAGATTAGTTTTAAGTTTAAGGCTAAGTTTAGCATTATGGTTAAGTTATGCTTAGGGTAATGCATAGGGTTAGTGATAGATTTAATGCTAGGATTATGGTTTAGGATTAATTCTAGGGTTAGGTTTGGGGTTAGGGCCAGTGTTAGGGTTAGGTTTAGGTTTTTTGATAATGGTTAGGTCTAGGTTTAGGGTTATGGTTATAGTGAAATGTAGGGCTCAGTTTAAGGCTAGGTTTTGTGTTAGGTTAGGGCTAGGATTAGGGCTACGTCTAATATAAGAACTAGAGTTGTGATTAGGGCTACTTTTAGGGTTACAGGTAGGGCTAGTTCTAGTTTTAGGTTTAGCTATACTTTTAGGGAGATGTTAGAGCTAGGATTAGTGTAAGGTCAGAGTCAGGCTTAAGGTTAGTTTTAGGGTTAGGTTAGGACTGGAATTAGGGCTAAGGGTAGGGCTAGGTGTGGGGTTAGTTTTTGGTTTAGTTTAAGGGTTAGGATTAGGGCTATGGCTCAGTTTTGTTTTAGGGCTTGAGCTAGATTAGGGCTAGTTTTAGGATTAGTGTTATTGTTAGAGCTAGTGTTAGTGTGAGGTTTAGGCTTAAGGTTAGGTTTGGACTTAGAGTTATGGCTAGTTCTAAGTTTAGGGCTAGGCCTAGTGTTACGGCTAAGGTTAGGGCAAGTGTTAAGGTTATGGTAAGGGATAGGGTTAGATCTAAGAATAGGGCTAGGGCAAGAGTTAGAGTTAGTCTTAGTGCTAGTGGTAGGGTTAGGGCTAAATTAGGGCTAGGATCATGTCTAAGATTAGTGTAAGGGATAAGTCTAGGGTTAGAGTTAGGGTTAGATATTGGGGAAGGGAAGGGGTTATAGTAAGGTTCAGAATTATGAAGAGGGATAAAATTAGAAATAGGGCTAGCATTAGGGTTTGGGTTAGGATCAAGGCTAGGTTTAGGGCTAGGATGAAGGCTAGCGTTTGTGTTAGGGTTATGGCAAAATTAGGGCTAGGGCTTATATCAGGTCTAGGGTTATGGTTAGAGATAGTTTTCGGGTAAGATTTATGGCTAGGTCTAATGTCAGAGTTAGGTTTATGGTGAGGACCAAGTTGAGAGCTAGGGGTATTATAACAGTCAGAGTCAGGTTTTGGGTTTGGGTTAGGTTGAGGTTGAGGTTTAACTCAAATTAGCATTAGGTTTGAGTTAGGATTAGGGTAATAGTTAAGGTTAGGTTTAGGCTTCAGGTTAGGTTTAGGGTAATGGATAGAGTTATGTTTAGGCCTAGGGTTAGCATTAGGTTTATGGTTATCATTAGGGTAATGGATAAGGTTAGAGCTACAGTTATGGCTAGGGTTATGTTTAGGATTAGGACTAGATTTAGGGTTAGGTTTAGGGTTAAGGCTAGGGTTAGGTTTAGGGTATAGGTTAGGGTTTGAGCTAGGGTTAGTCCTAAGGATAGGGTTAGGTTTAGGATTAGGTCTAGGGTTAGGATTAGGGTTATCATTAAGTTTAAGATAATGGACAGGTTTAGATGTTGGGTTAGTGTTAGGGTTAGGTTTAGGTTTAGGGCTAGGTTTAATGTTAAGTTTAGCATAATTGTTAGAGGTTGAGCTAGGGTTAGGAGTATGTCAAGGGTTATGATTATGGTTAGGTTTAGGGTTAAGTTTACAGTGAGGGTTAGAGTAGGTTTAGGGTTAGTACTAGGGTTATCATGACTTTTATGGTTAGGGTTAGGGTAATGGGTGGGGTTAGAGCTAAGGTTAAGTCTAGTTTTAAGTTTATTATTAGGGCTAGGGTTAGGGTTAGAGTTAGGCTTATCATTTTATTACATTTAGATTAAGGGTAAGGGTCAGGGACTGAGTAGGTGTTAGGGCTAGGTTGAGGCTTCAGCTTAGAGTCAGGACTAGAGATAGAGTTAGGGTTAGGGTTAGGATTAGCCTTAGGTTTAGGGTTATGGTTAGTGTAATGGATAGAGTTAGAGCTAGGGTATGGGCTATGGTTATGTTTACGATTAGGGCTAGGATTGGGTTTAGGGTTTGGGGTAGTGATATGTTTAGGCTAAGGGCTAGGGTTTGAGCTAGTGTTATTGCTAGGGCTAGGTCAAGAATTATGTTCAGCCTTAGGTCAACAGACTGGATAATAGTATGTTTAGGGTTAAGGTTAAGGTTAGGGCTAGGGTTATCATTAGGGTTAGGATAAGGGTTAGGGTAATGGATATGTTTATATGTAGGTTTAGGTTTAGGATTAGGGTTAGATTTAGTTTTAGGGTTAATGTTAAGGCTACATTTATGTTTAGGTTTATGGTACGGTTTAGGTTTTGAGCTAGGGTTAGGTCTATGGCAAGTGTTAGTTTTAGGATTACGTCTATTGTTAGATTTTGGGTTAAGGTAAGGGTTATGGTTAGGGTTACGGCTGACCAACACAGTTAGGTGTATTGTTGGGTAAGGTGTAGGTTTAGAGCTAGGTTTAGTAATAGGGTTATTTTTAGGGTTAGGGCTAGGGTTAGGGTTTATTGTTAGTTATAGGTCTAAGTTTATATTTATGGTAAGGGTTATGCTTTTATTAAGGTTTAAGACTTAGGCTAGGGTTAGGTTTAGGGTTAGTGTTAAGGCTAGGGTTAGGGTTGTGGTTACACTTAGGTCTAGATTTAGGCTTAGAATTAGCTCTAGGTTTTGTGGTAGTTTAAGGTGTAGAATTAGGTCTATGTGTAATGTAAGAGCTAGGATTATGATTAGGGCTAGTTGTAGGGTTAGGGTTATTGCTATGTCTTGTATTAGGTTAAAGTTTTTGGTTAGGTTCAGGTTTAGAGATAGGTTTAGTGTTAAAGGCACGGTCAGTGTTCAGGTTACAGTTAGAGTTAATGTTAAAGCCAGAATTGTGACTAGGTTTATTTCTAGGAGTAGGGTTAGTCTTTGCATTAAGTTAAGGGTTATTGTAATGGCTAAGGCTAGGATTATGTTTAGGTGTAGAGCTAGAGTTAAGGCTGGATTTAGGATTAGGTTTAGGTCTAGGGCTAGTGATATGGTCTTGTTTAGGTGTAAGGTTACTGGCAGGGCTAGTGTTATGGTTTGGTCTAGCATTAGGGTGAGGTTTAGACCTAGGTTAGTGTTATGGTCAGAATATGGGTCAAGGTTAGGGTAAAGTTTTGTGAAAAGGTTAGAGCTAGAATGAGGGCTAGGTTTAGGACTATTAATATGGTGAAATTTTTGATTAGTTTGAGAATTATGGATAGGTCTAAGGTTACCATTAGTGTTAGGGTTTTGCTTAGGGTTAGGGATAGGGTTAGATCTAGTGTTAGTGTTAGGGTTAGGGTTAGGGTTAAAACTAGGTGTAGGGTTTGGGTTAGGCCTATTTTTTTGTGTTAGTGTTAGGGCTAGGGTTAAGGCAACAGGTAATGTAAGAACCAGGTTTACAATTAGGGTTAGCATTATGGTTAGGGTTAAGGGTATTTCTAGTGTTAGTGTGAGATTTAAGGTTAGGGTGATATTTAGACCTAGAGTTATTTTTAGGATTGTATTCAGGGTCAGGTTTAGTTTTAGGGTTTGAGTTAGCATTCAAATTAGGGCTAGGTTTACTGTTAGGGTTATGTTTAAGGTTAGCATGATGTTTAGAGCTAGGGTGAGTTTTAGTATATGAGTCAGGGTCACGGTTAGATTTAAGATTAGGATTGGGACTCGATTAGGGCTAGGATTAGTTCTTGTAGCAGTTTATGGTTTGGTTTAATTTAATGTTTTAGGGTTAGGTCTATTGTGTGGTTTTGTTTTAGTCCTAGGGTTAGGGTTAATGCTAGTTTTGCAATTAATATTAGGGTTAGGGCTAGTGTTAGTGTTAGGGTTAGACTTAGGGTTAGAGTTACATTTATAGATAGGTTTAGATCTAGGATTTTGCTAGGATTAAGGATAGGGCAAAGGTTAGAGCCAAGGTTAGAGTTATGGTAAGGGATAGGGTTATAACTAGGGATAGGGCTAGTGTAAGAGTTAGAGTTAGTGATAGGGCTAACATTAGAGTTAGAGTTTGGAATAGGATTAAATTAGGGCTAGGATTAGGGCTATAGTTATTGTTTAGCTTAGGCCTAGCTATAGGGATAGGGTTAGGTTTAAGTTTAGGATAAAGAATGGTATTATAGCTAGGTTTAGACATATGGTGAGGTTTAGAGTTAGGGTTAGGCAAGGGTTGGAGTTAGGGTTATGATTAATCCTAGGTTTAGGGCTAGGATGAGGGCTAGTGTTTGTATTAGATTAAAGGCTAGGATTAGTGCTAGGGCTAATATCAGGTCAAGGGTTATGTTTTAAGATAGTTTTAGGTTTAGGCTTATGGCTATATCTAGAGTAAGGGTTAGGTTTAGGATAAGGGTCAGGTTTAGAGCTCAGGGAATTATTAGGATTAAGATGTGGCTTAGGTAAGGATTTAGATTTATGGCTCAAATTAGCTTTAAGCTTAGGGTTAGGGTATATTTAGGGTTTGTTTTAAGGTTCCAGTTTGGTTTAGGTTAATTGATATGGTTAGCGTTAGTGATTGGGCTAGGGTTAGGCTTAGAGTTGGCATTAGGGTAAGGATTATGGTTAGGGTAATTGATAGGGTTAGAACTAAAGTTATGGTTAGGAATATGCCTTGAGTAAGGGTTAGTGTTAGAACTAGGGTTAGGTTTAGGTTTAGGATTATGTTTAGCATAAAGATTAGGTTTTGAGCTAGGTTTAGGTCTAGGTTTAGGTTTAGGTCTAGGGATAGGATTACAGTAGGTTTAGTGTTAGGGTGGTGTTTAGACCTAGGATGAGTGTTAGGATATTAATCAGGTTCAGGGTTATTTTTAAGGTTATGATTAGGACTCAAATTAGGGCTAAGGTTAGATCTAGGTGTAGTGCTAGTGTTTGGTTTAAGTTAAGGTTAGTGTTAAGCTTTTGCTCAGGTTTGTTGTAATGCTATGGTTAGAGTTAAAGCTAGTTTTATGATTAGCTTTAGGGTTAGGGCTAAGATTATGGTTAGGTTTAGAATTAAGGCTAGATTTAAGGCTAAGATTAGGGCTAGGTTTTGTGTTAGGTTTAGGGCAAGAATTAGGGCTAGGACTAATGTCAGGTCTAGGTTATATTTAGGGATACTCTTAGGGTTAATTTTATGGCTGGTCTAGTTTAAGGGTTATGTTTAGGGTAAGAGTCAGGTTTAGAGCTAGGTGTTATTAGAGTCAGTGTCTTGTTCAGAGTTTGGGTTAGGTTTTGGTTTAGTTTTAGGGCTTGAATTACCAATAGGGTTAGTGTTAGGGTTAGGTTTTGCATAATTGATAGGGTTAGGTTTAGTGTTCAGGTTAAGTTTAGGTAGTGGATAGGGTTAGTGTTAGTGATAGGTTTAGGGTTAGGCCTAAATGGATTGGGTTAGATTTAAGTTTAGGAGTAGGGTTAGTGTTAGGTTTAGCATAACTGTTACGTTTGAGCTAGGATTAGGATTATGGCATTGGTTAAGTTTATGGTTAGGTCAAGTTTTAGGTTTACAGTTAGGCTTAGTGTACATTTAGGGTTTTGACTAGGGTTTAAGTTTACACTTAGGGTTAGAGTAGGTTTAGGGTTACGGCTAGTGTTATCATAATTTTTATAGTTAGGGTTAGGGTAATGGGTGTGGTTAGAGCTATGTTTAGAGCTATGTTTGGATTAGGCTTATGTTTAGGGTAATGGATAGGTTTAGGTGTAGGGTTTTGGTTAGGATTAGGGCTAGGGTTAGGATTAGGGTTAGGTCTATAGTTAGTGTTATGGTTAAGTTTAGGTTAAGTGTTAGGGTTTGAGCTATGTTTAGGGCTAGGGCGTCGGTTAGGGTTAGTGTCAGGTCTAGGTTTAGGATAAATGATAAGTTTAGGGCTAGGGTTATCATTAGGGTTAGGGTTATTTTTAGGGTTGGAGCTAGATTTAGGGCTAGGATTATAGTAGGATTAAGTCTAGGGTTAGTTTTAGGTTTAGGGCCAGTTTTAGGGTTAGGGTTACATTGAGGGTAATGGTTAAGGCTAGGGTTAGGGTATGGTTAAAACAAGGTGTAGGGCTCAGTTTAGGGATAGCTTTTGGGCTAGGTTAAGGCTACGACTATGTTAAGAACTAGAGTTATGATAACGGCTACTATTAGGTTTACAATTAGGGCTAGTACTAGTTTTAGGTTTAGATATACTTTTAGGGTGATGTTAGAGCTAGGGTTAGTGTAAGATCAGAGTCAGGCTCAAGGTTAGTTTAGGCTTAGGTTAGTACTGGAATTAGGGCAAAGGGTACGGCTAAGTGTAGGGTTAGGTTTTAGTTTATGTTAAGGGTTAGGGTTAGGGCTACTGCTTGGTTTTGTTTTAGGGTTTGAACTAGATTAGGGCTAGTTTTAGGATTAGTGTTAGTGTTAGGGCTAGTGTTAGTGTGAGGTTTAGGCTTAAGGTTAGTGTTGGACTTAGAGTTATGGTTAGTTGTAGGGTAAGGGCTAGGGTAGTGTTAGGGCTAATGTTAGGGCAAATGTTAGGGTTATGGTAAGGGATAGGGTTAGATCTAAGAATATGGTTGGGGTGAGAGTTAGAGTTAGTCTTCGTGCTAGTGGTAGGGTTAGGGCTAACTGAGTGCTAGGATCAGGTCTAGGATTAGTGTAAGGGTTAAGTCTAGAGTTAGAGTTAGGTTTAGGTTTGGGGTAAGGGATGGGGTTATAGCAAGGTTCAGAACTAGGCCAAGGGATAAAATTAGGGATAGGTCTTGAGTTAGGGTTCAGGTTAGGGTCAAGGCTAGGTTTAGGGCTAGGATGAAGGGTAGCTTTTGTGTTAGGGTTATGGCAAGAATTAGGGCTAGGGCTTATATTAGGTCTAGGGTTTTGGTTAGGGATAGTTTTCAGGGGAGATTTATGGCTAGGTCTAATTTCAGAGTTAGATTTAGGGTGAGGTTCAAGTTGAGAGCTAGGGGTATTATAATAATCAGAGTCAGTTTTTGCGTTTGGGTTAGGTTGAGGTTTAGGGTTATGGCTCAAATTAGCATTAGGTTTGAGTTAGGGTTAGGGTCATGTATAAGGTTAGGTTAGGCTTCAGGTTAGGTTTAGGGCTCAGGTTAGGTTTAGGGTAATGGATAGGGTTATGTTTAGGCCTAGGGTTAGCATTAGGTTTATGATTATCATTAGGGTAATGGATAAGTTTAGAGCTAGTGTTAGGGCTAGGGTTATATTTAGGATTAGGGCTAGATTTAGGGTTAGGGTTAGGGTTAAGGCTAGTGTTAGGTTTAGGGTATGGGTTAGGGTTTGAGCTAGGGTTAGTGCTAAGGATAGGGTTAGGTTTAGGATTTGGTCTAGGGTTAGGATTAGTGTTATATTTATGTTTAAGATAATGGACAGGTTTAGATGTCGGGTTAGGGATAGTGTTAGGTTTAGCTTTAGGGCTAGGGTTAGTGTTAAGTTTAGCATACTTGTTAGAGTTTGAGCTAGGGATAGGACTACGGTAAGGTTAGGTTTATGATGAGGTATAGGGTTAGGTTTACAGTTAGGGTTAGAGTAGATTTAAGGTTAGGGATAGGGTTATCATGACTTTTATGGTTAGGGTAATCATGGGGTTAGAGCTAAGGTTAAGTCTAGTTTTAAGTTTAGGATTAGGGTTAGTGTTAGTGTTAGGGTTAGGCTTATCACTTTCTTATGGTTAGATTGAGGGTAAGGGTCAGGGATTGAGTAAGTTTTAGGGCTAGGTTGAGGCTTCAGGTTAGAATCAGGGCTAGGGATAGAATTAGGGTTAGGGTCAGGGTTAGGGCTGGGTTTAACCTTAGATTTAAAGTTATGTTTAGGGTAATGGATAGAGTTAGAGCTAGGGTTTGGGCTCTGGTTATGTTTAGGATTAGGGCTGGGTTTGGGGTTAGATTTGGGGCTAGGGTTATGTTTAGGGTAAGGGCTAGTGTTTGAGCTGGCGTTAGTGCTAGTGCTAGGTCAAGGAATAGGTTCAGCCTTAGGTCTAAGGAGAGGATTATGGTAGTTTTAGGGTTAGGGTTAAGGTTAGGGCTAGGTTTATCATTAGGGTTAGGATAAGGGTTAGGCTAATGGATATGGTTAGATGTAGGTTTAGGTTTAGGTTTAGGGTTTGATTAAGTTTTGGGGTTAATGTTAAGGTTACTATT
>NW_026692618.1:0-24547 GCF_021218885.2 Marmota monax
TGACTCTTGCACAGTATCAAAGAAATTTAAACAAAACTAACTCTCACCCTAACATTACCTCTAACCCTAGCACTTGCCATAACCCTAAGCCTAATATTAACCCTCATCTGATTAGAGAACCATTGATCCTAGAATTCCCGCCCTTGGAGAGCCTTGTGGGGCAAGCTAAGTGATGAATCCTACACAACATCAAACAAATATGACCAAATAATTATGGAGGTATTTAAGTACATGCATATTTTCCTGTTTTCTCATAAAGGGCTCTCAGATTAAGTTGTTTTTCATGCTTAAGCATAGGCCTATTTTACAAGGAACATACCAGGGTCCCTACAGAGAACTGATGGAGTGTGTGAAGTTTCAAGCAGCTAGCACAAACCCTGTTTGATTTTCAACTCCATTAACTTTCCCGTATAGGTCAAAATGATAGTGGAATCTTAAAATACAAAATGTTCCTGACAGCGAACCTGTGATCAGAGAAGGCCTAAATCTGGGAAACTGGGTAAATCTAGCTAAAAGATAAATCCTGCCAAATATCAAATAATTTTGAATAAAACTAACTCTAACCCTAACACTATCTCTAACCCTAGCTCTTCCTCTAACCCTAACTTTTTTTTGATACTCCAAATGCATTTTATTTATTTTATTTTTTATTGGTTGTTCAAAACATTACAAAGCTCATGACATATCATCTTTCATACATTTGATTCAAGTGAGTTATGAATTCCCATTTTTACCCCAAATACAAATTGCAGAATCACATCAGTTACACTTTCACAATTTTTACATAATGCCATATTAGTGACTGTTGTATTTTGCTGCCTTTCCTATCCCCTACTATCCCCCCTCCCCTCCCTCTTCTTCTTCCCTCTCTATCTCATCTGCTGTTGTTTAATTCTCTCCCTTGTTCCCCCCTTTCCCCTCACAACTTCTTATATGTAATTTTGTGTAACATTGAGGGTCTCCTACCATTTCCATATGCTTTCCCTTCTCTCTCCCTTTCTCTCCCACCACTCGTCTCTGTTTAATGTTAATCTTTTCCTCATGCTCTTCCTCCCTGTTCTGTTCTTAGTTGCTCTCTTTATATCAAAGAAGACATTTGGCATTTGTTTTTTAAGGATTGGCTAGCTTCGCTTAGCATAATCTGTTCTAATGCCATCCATTTCCCTGCAAATTCTATGATTTTGTCATTTTTAGTGCTGCGTAATACTCCATTATGTATAGATGCCACATTTTTTTTATCCATTCGTCTATTGAAGGGCATCTCGGTTGGTTCCACAGTCTAGCTATTGTGAATTGTGCCGCTATGATCATTGATGTGGCAGTATCCCTATAGTACGCTCTTTTAAGATCCTCAGGTAATAGTCCGAGAAGGGCGATAGCTGGGTCAAATGGTGGATCCATTCCCAGCTTTCCCAGGAATCTCCATACTGCTTTCCAAATTGGCCTCACCAATTTGCAGTCCCACCAGCAGTGTACAAGTGTACACTTTTCCCCACATCCTCGCCAACACTTATTGTTGTTTGACTTCATAATGGCTGCCAATCTTACTGGAGTGAGATGGTATCTTATGGTGGTTTTGTTTGCATTTCTCTGACTGCTAGAGATGGTGAGCATTTTTTCATGCACTTTTTGATTGATTGTATGTCTTCCTCTGTGAAGTGTCTGTTCAGGTCCTTGGCCCATTTGTTGATTGGGTTATTTTTTATCTTATTGTTTATTTTTTTGAGTTCTTTGTATATTCTGGATATTAGGGCTCTATCTGAAGTGTGAGGGGTAAAAATTTGTTCCCAGGATGTAGGCTCTCTATTTACCTCTCTTATTGTTTCTCTTGCTGAGAAAAAAAAAAACTTTTTAGTTTGAGTAAGTCCCGTTTGTTTATTCTTGTTATTAACTCTTGGGCTATGGGCGTCCTATTAAGGAATTTGGAGCCCGACCCCACAGTATGTAGATCACAGCCAACTTTTTCTTCTATCAGACGCAGTGTCTCTGATTTGATATCTAGGTCCTTGATCCATTTTGAGTTAAGTTTTGTACATGGCGAGAGAAAGGGATTCAGTTTCATTTTGTTGCATATGGATTTCCTATTTTCCCAGCACCATTTGTTGAAGATGCTATCCTTCCTCCATTGCATGCTTTTAGCCCCTTTATCAAATATAAGAAAGTTGTACTTTTGTGGATAGGTTTCTGTGTCCTCTATTCTGTACCATTGGTCCACCTGCCTGTTTTGGTACCAGTACCACACTGTTTTTGTTACTATTGCTTTGTAGTACAGTTTGAAATCTGGTATCACTATACCTACAGATTCACACTTCCTGCTTAGAATTGCTTTTGCTATTCTGGGTCTTTTGTTTTTCCATATGAATTTCATGATTGCTTTATCTATTTCTACAAAAATGCTGTTGGGATTTTGATTGGCATCGCATTAAACCTGTAGAGAACTTTGGGTAATATCACCATTTTGATGATTTTAGTTCTGCCTATCCATGAGCAGGGTACATTTTTCCATCTTCTAAGATCTTCTATCTCTCTCTTTAGGATTCTGTAGTTTTCATTGTATAAATCTTTCACCTCTTTTGTTAGGTTGATTCCCAAGTATCATTTTCTTTGAGGATATTGTGAATGGAGTGGTTTTCCTCATTTCCATTTCAGAAGTTTTGTTGCTGATATACGGAATGCCTTTGATTTATGCATGTTGATTTTATATCCTGCCACTGTGCTGAATTCATTTATTAACTCTAGCTGTTTATTTGTAGACCCTTTTGGGTCTGTTAAATATATTATCATGTCATCTGCAAATAGCGATAATTTAAGTTCTTCTTTAACTATTTTTATGCCTTTAATTTCTTTTGTCTGTCTAATTGCTCTGGATAGTATTTCAAGAACTAAATTGAATAGAAGTGGTGATAGAGGGCGCCCCTGTCTTGTTCCAGATTTTAGAGGAAATGCCTTCAGTTTTTCTCCATTTAGGATGATGCTAGCCTGAGGTTTAGCATATATAGCTTTTACCATGTTGACGTAAGTTCCTGTTATCCCTAGTTTTTCTAGTGTTTTGAACATAAAGGGATGCTGTACTTTGTCAAATGCTTTTTCTGCATCTATCGAGATGATCATATGGTTCTTGTCTTTAAGTCTATTGATGTGGTGGATTACATTTATTGATTTCCATATATTGAACCAGCCTTGCATCCCAGGGATGAATCCTACTTGATCATGATGTACAATTATTTTGATATTCTTTTATATTCAATTCACCAGGATTTTATTGAGAATTTTTGCATCCAAGTTCATTAGAGATAGTGGTCTGTAGTTTTCTTTCTTTGAAGTGTCTTTTTCTGGTTTCAGGATCAGGGTGATGTTGGCCTCATAGAGTGAATTTGGAAAAACTCCTTCTTTTTCTATTTCTTGAAATAGCTTGAAAAGTATCAGTATTAATTCTTCTTTAAAGGTTTTGTAGAACTCCGCTGTATACCCATCCGGTCCAGGGCTTTTTTTGGTTGGTAGTCTTTTGATGGCTTCTTCTATTTCTTCTTTTGTTATTGGTCTGTTTAAATTGTGTGTGTCTTCCTGACTCAATCTGGGTAGATCGTATGACTTAAGAAATTTATCAATATCTTCATTATCTTCTATTTTATGGGAATATAGGGTTTCAAAATACTTTCTAATTATCTTCTATATTTCTGTAGTGTCTGTTGTGATATTGCCTTTTTCATCCCGTATGTTAGTAATTTGAGTTATCTCTCTTCTTCTCTTCATTAGCATGGCTAAGGGCCTGTCAATCTTATTTATTTTTTCAAAGAGCCAACTTTTAGTTTTTTTCAATTTTTTCAATGTTTTTTTTGTTTCAATTTCGTTGATTTCTGCTCTAATTTTAATTATTTCTTGTCTTCTACTACATTTGCTGTTGTTTTGCTCTTCCTTTCCAGGTTTTTGAGGTGTAGTGTGAGTTCATTTATTTGTTGGTTTTTTTCTTTTTTTGAGGAAAGAACTCCAAGAAATGAATTTCCCTCTTAAAACTGCTTTCATTGTGTCCCATAGATTCCGGTATTTTGTGTCTGTATTGTCATTTGTCTCTAAGAATTTTTTTTTATCTCCTCCTTTATGTCTTCTGTAACCCATTGATCATTCAGTAGCATATTGTTCATTTTCCATGTGATGTAGGATTTTTCCTTCCTTCTTTTATCATTGACTTCCAATTTCATTCCATTATGATCAGATATGGTGAATGGTATTATCTCCACACCTTTATATTTACTGAGAGTCGCCCTATGGCATAATATATGGTCTATGTTTAAGTAGGATCCATGTGCTGCTGAGAAGAACGTGTATCCAATTGATGATGGTTGATATATTCTATATATGTTGGTTAAGTCTGGGTTATTCATTGTGTTATTGAGTTTTATAGTTTCTTTTTTCAGCTTTTGTCTAGAGGATCTGTCCAATGGTGAGAGTGGTGTGTTGAAGTCCCCCATAATTATTGTGTTCTGGTCTATTTGACTCTTGAACTTGAGGAGAGTTTGTTTTATGAACGTTGCAGCACCATTGTTTGGTGCATACAAATTGATAATTGTTATGTCTTGATGGTGGATGGTTCCTTTTAACAGTATATAGTGTCCTTCTTTATTCCTTTTGATTAACTTAGGTTTGAAGTTGATTTTATTCAATATGAGTATGGCCACTCCTGCTTGCTTCTGAGGGCCATGTGAATGGTATGATTTTTCCCAACCTTTCACCTTCAGCATGTGTATGTCTTTTCCTATCATATGAGTCTCCTGAAGGCAGCATATTGTTGGATTTGTTTTTTTTTTTTTTTTTTAATCCAGGTTACTAGCCTATGTCTCTTGATTGGTGAATTTAAGCCATTAACATTTAAGGTTACAATTGAAATATGGTTTGTACTTCCAGTCATGTTTATTTATTTATTTATTTTAGTTTGGCTAGTTTTTCCTCTTTGGTTATTTTTCTCCCCCTTTACTGAGATACCCCCCACTGTTAGTTTTGGGCACTATTTTTCAATTCCTCTTCTTGCAGTATTTTGCTCAAAATGCTTTGCAATGTTGGTTTTCTGATTGTGAATTTTTTTAGCTTTTGTTTATCGTGAAAGATTTTAATTTCATTGTCAAATCTGAAGCTTAATTTTGCTGGATACAGTATTCTTGGTTGGAATCCATTAGTTTTCAGCATTTGAAATACGTTGTTCCAGGATCCTCTCGCTTTCAAAGTCTGTGATGAAAAATCAGTTGTTAACCTAATTGGTTTACCCCTGAATGTAACTGCCTCCTTTCTCTCGTAGCTTTTAATATTCTCTCCTTGTTCTGTATGTTAGCTGTCTTCATAATTATATGTCTTGGAGTTGATCTATTATGGTTTTGGATGTTTGGGGTCCTGTAGGCTTCCAGGATTTGGCAATCCATACCATCTTTCATCTCTGGGAATTTTTCTAGGATTATTTCATTTAATAAGTTGTCCATTCCTTTGGTTTGATCCTCCGTGCCTTCTTCTCTCCCAATGACTCTCAGATTTGTTTTTTTTTTTTTATGAGATCCCATATCTCTTGGATAGATTGCTCACGAGATTTAAGCATCTTTTCTGTGTTAACTATATTCTTTTCAAGTTGATAAACTTTGTCTTCATTATCTGATATTCTGACTTTTACTTGATCTAGTCTATTTGTAATATTTTTGTAATATTCTCATTAGAGTTTTTAATCTGGTTTATGGTTTCTTGCATTTCTAGGATTACTGGTTTGTTTGTTTTTTAATCTCTATCTCCTGGTAAAGCTCATTCTTTGCAGTTTGAATTTGTTTGTTTAGTTCGTTTTCAAAATATACTTTCAATGCTTGGACTTTGTGTCTCATGTCTTCTCTAATATTCTGTTCCGTCTGAGTTAGGTATGCCTTGATTTCTTTCCCTGTCCATGTTTCTGATGCTTCTAGGTCCTCCTGTAGATTTAAATTGTCCTGCATTGTTTGTAGTCCTTTTTTTCCCTTGTTTTTTCATGTTGTTCACGTTACTTTCCAGCTCTCTTTGACTGCTTTGTAACTGCTTTCTCCTATATATTTGTTCTGGCTTTGTATATCTCTGTTGTCTCTCCTTTGTGGTGGGAGATTATGTCTAGAAATGTTGGGCTTTATTGTACTTTAAAGCTGATTCATTCAATTCATAAAGGCTTCTGGATCCTGTAAGCATATAGTGATTTTTTGTTTGTACTTAGGACTATATGTTTAGATTAGGTGCTATGATGGTACGAGGGTTAGTATGTCTTGGCTACTTTAGAAGATTGCTCTACTGAAGGTGGATACTAACAGGCAATTGGATCAAGGTGTTGGTAGTAGCTAGGTATTTAGGAGCCCTATATAGAGCCTCGAGACATTCACCTATTTGCATTTAGACAATTACACATAATGGAAGACAATGCTTGGGATGAAAGTTGGGGGGGTAGGGGAATGAAGGTGCTCTTAAAAAGAAAGAAGGAGAGAGAGATAGATAGATTATAGGAGAATGAAAAGAACAATAAAACTTGAAATGGGTAGGAAAGAGAGAAGGAAAAGGGGAGAAAGGAACAGAGAGAGAAGAATAAAAAAAAATATTGAAGTCTTAGAGATCCATTTTCTTCTCTTCCAGTAGGTGGAGCTGTGCCCTCTGAGCGGAGCTTCTGCTCTCTACCTGCCCATAGCAATCCCTGTAAGGCGTCTCCTGGTAGTCTCTCAGACTTGTCAGTCCAGAGCCGTTTCACTTCTCCGGCCCTTACCCCCCTTCCTCCTGTCAGCCAGCCAGCCATGTCCTGTTCACCAGAAGCGGTTCCCCAGAGATCTAGTTGCACTTGAAGCCCCACCGTGTGTCCCACTTAAGCTCCAGTGCTGTGGTAAACTGGCTGCTAAGACCTTGGGAGTCACTGCTGGTGATATGGGGGGTTGGGGGTAGGGGATCCCCTCTGCTTCTCTACAGACACGACCCCTGAGAGGTCCATGAAGTTTCCTGGCTGCTTGTATCTGGATGGGGAGGGAGTCACACACCTGCTAAAGTGGATTCTGCTGAGAAGGAATTCTGTTGGCCGACCTCTGATGACATCACTTCTCTGCTATGGCGGGCCCCAGGCTCCTTGCTGGAGTGTCCGAAGGGAGGGGTGGGACTGGTCCATCCCCGGTTGGCTTCAGCTCCCAGCTCGCTATTTCATGAAGGCTTGGCTAAAGACTTCTTCCTGCCAAGCTGCGTCTCGGAGATTAGCGGGACCCAGTCACGTTTGCTGCTGGCAGACGGGCCGGAAGCTGCGCCATGGTGCGTGGACTGTGGCTGGCGGAACTGGACCTCTGTGTCTCCTGGCAGGGATTCGCTCATCTGGGGCAATCTGTTGCTTCAAAAAATCCTAGTAGCTCCCGGCTGGTCTCTATTCAGTGGAATTTTGCTAGGAGATCTCTGTTGATAGAATCTAAGTGTTATCTATGCGTCTTTATGACCCCATCACTGGGGAGGTATTGAAAATGCTTCCTCTCTGCCCGCCACCATGTTGGATCTCCTAACCCTAACTTTTTTATGAAAACTTTGACCATAGAATTTCCAAACTTGGGCAGCCTAGTGGGGGAGGCTTAGGGATGAATGCTGCACAGTATCAAAGAAATATGTCCAAAAAGTTGATGGAGTATACTAGTACATGCATATTTCTGTTATCTCCTAAAGGACGATTGAATAAAGTTGTTTTTACATGCTTCAGCTTAGGCCTACTGTCACAAGAACAATCCAGATATGTCTCACAGAGAATTGATGGAGTGTGAAGTTTCAAGCAGCTAGCACCAATGGTGTTTGATTTCCCACTCCATTTCCATTTACCTGTAAAAAAAAAAAAAAAAAAAAAAGAACTGAAATTTTAAAATACAAACTGTTTCTTACATTGAACCATTGAACCTAGGAGGCCCAAACATGGGGGTATAGAAAGGATAGGAAAAAAATGAATCCTGCCCAGTATAAAAGAAATTTAAACATAACTATCTCTAATCCTAATACTAGCTCTAACTTTAGCCATAACACTATCCTTAACACAAACCCTAACCTGTTTGAAAAACTGTTGATCCTAGAAGTCCCCAAAGTGGGGAACCAAGGTGGCTAAACTGTCAGATGAATCCTATGCAGAATCAAAGAAATATGACCAAATAATGAAGTGGTATGTCAGTTCTTGCATATTTCTCTGTTTTCTGCAAAAGGGCTCTCGGATAAAGTTGTTTATTCCATCTTCATCTTAGGGCTAATTTCACAAGGAACAAACCAGAGAGTTCCCACAGAGAACTGATTTAGTATTTGACGTTTCAAGCAGCTAGCACCAACCTGGTTTGATTTCAACCTCCATTTTAATTTACCTATATACGTCAATATGAAATGAAACCTGAAAATACACAGTGTCCCTATTAGCGAACCATTGAAATAAGAAGTCCCAAATCTGAGGAGTATATTAATGCTAGGTAAAAGATGACTCCTTCCAAGTATCAAAGAAATTTGTACAAAACTTACTCTCACCCTAACACTACATTTAACCCTAGCCCTAACCCCAAACCTAACACTGACCCTAATCTGATTAGAGAACTATTGATCCTAGAAATCCCACACTTGGAGAGCTTTGTGGGGCAAGCTAAATAATTAATCCTAGGGAGTATCAAACAAGTCTGACAAAATAATTATGGGAGGAATTTCAGTGCATTCATATTCCCTGCTTTCTTCTAAAGGGCTCTCAAATAAAGATGTTTTTGCATGCTTCAGCTTCGCCTTACACTCACAAGGAACATACCAGAGTGTCCCCACAAAGAACTAAGGGTGTGTGTGCAGTTTTAAGAAGCTATCATAAACCTTTTTGATTTCCAGGTCCATTTACTTTTACTCATATAGGTCAAAATAAATTAAAATGAAAATATTAACTATTCCGGACACCAAAATGTTGAACCAAAAGGCCTCAACCTGGGAAACAGAGAAAGGTTAGTTAAAGATGAATCTTGAATTGTATCAAAGAAATTTGAATAAAGTAACTCTACCCTAACACTACCTCTAAACTGAGCCTTAATCCTAACCCTAAACATTAACTTATCTCTGTCCCTAACCCTAACTTTAACCCTATTTTTAACTGTAACCATTGCCCAAACCCTAGCTCTAACTCTATCCATTACCATAATTCTAACCCTTACACTAATGCTAAATGTAGCCCTAATCCTAACAATTACCCTAGACCTGTCAAAAGAGCAAACCCTAACCCTGCACTAACCCTCTCCCTAGCCCTAAATCTAGCTCCAACCATAACACTTACCCTAAACCTAACCCTAACCTTAGGCCTAACCATAATCCTAACCCTAACCCTAACACTAGCCCTAATCCTAACCATAAACATAGCCCTAACCCTAGCTGCAATCCTATCTTTTACCCTAAACTTAAGCCTAACACAAATGATAACAATAGGACTAAACCTAACTGTATAGCTATTCCTAAGGCTATTCAAAACCCTAAACCTAACCTTAACCCTAAACCTAGACATATCCATTACTCTAAACCTAATGCTAATTTGAGCCTTAACCCTAAAACTTAACCAAAACCAATTCCTAATCCTGACCCTTACTGTAATAATACACCTAGTTCTAAACCTGAACTTTACCCTAAACCTAACCCTTACAGTAGACCTATTCAAACCAAACCCTACAACTACCCTTAACTGTAATGTTAGACCTGATATTTGCCCTAGCCTTAATCCTAGCCCTAGCCCTAACACAAACCCTCATCCAAGTTGTAAACCCAGTCTTAATCCTAACCCTCACCCTAATCCTAACCCAAGACCTAATCCTAACTACAACCCTAGCCCTAACCTTAACTCTAAATGTATGCATTACCTTAAACATAACCCTTATCCTAATGCTAACCCTAAGACTAACCCTAAACCTATCACTATCCCCCAAAATATCAATTACCCAAAGAAAACCAAAACCCTAAACCTAACACTATCTTTACCCTAAACCCAACCCTAACTCTAATCTGAGCTGTAACCCTAAGCTCAAACCTAAATGAAGCCCAAACACTTGCCCTGGTCCTAATACTTACCCTAGCTCTAAGCCTTACTCTTACCCTATACCTAACACTTACAATAGACCTACCCATAAAACTTTCCCTAAAAGTATCCCTAACTGTAACCCTAGGCCTGACATTAGCCCTAGCCATAATTCTAGCCTTAACCCAAACACCAACCCTAGCGCTTATCCTAGCCCTAATCATAGCCTTAATTACAATAATAACCCAAAATTGAGGCCTAACCCTGACACTAAACCTAGCCCTAATCTTAGCCCTAATTTAGCCCTATCCCTAACACTAGTCCTAAGGCTAACTCTAGCTCTCACTTTAAATCTTTCACTTGTTCTAACCCTGGTCCCTTACCATAACCCTAACCCTAGCCCTAACCTTTGCCATATCCTTTGCCCTAGCACTAACCTTAGACAAAACCTAACTCTAAATTGAGCCCTAAGACTATGCCAAACCCTAACACTAGCCCAAACCATAACACCGATCCTAAAGCTAGCCCTAACCCAGCCCTAGCCCTAAATGAAAACCTAGCTATAGCTATAACCCTAACCCTTAACCTAAACCAAAACCAAAGCTTAATCTTAAAACCCAGCCCTAACACTAGACCAAATATGAGTTGTAAGCCGACCCCTTAAACTAACGCTGAACCTGACACTGACCCTAACACTACTAGCTCTGAACATCACCATAACCCTAAGCCTAACCCTAACACTAACTCTAGCCCTAAAACCCTTAAACTAGCCCTAAACATTACTGTAGTACTTACATTATCCCTAACCCTAACCCTATCCCTAACTTAACCCAAAACCTAGCCCTAATCCTAGAATTAACCCTAACCCTATTCATAACCATTAACCTAGCCCTAAACCGATCTCTAACTCTATCCATTACCATAACCAGAACCATAACCCTAATGCTAAACCTAGGCCTGAACCCTAATCTTAACTCAATTTATTACCCTGAACCTAACCTGAACCTAAACCTAACACTATCATTACCGTAACCCTAATATTAACACTAATTCAAGCCCTAACTTTAAACCTTAACCTATCCCAAACCTTAATCCTGACCTTGACCCTAATAAAACCCCTAGCTCTAAACTTGAACATAACCCAACACCTAACCCTTACCCTAGACATAGCCATAATCTTAACCCTAAAACTATCTTTAACCATAATTCTGGACTTGAAATTAGCCCTAGCCCTAATCCTAGCCCTAAACCTAACTTTAATCATAACCCTAACCCTAACCCAAATTGTAACCCTCACCCTACCTCTGTACCTAGTTATAATGCCATCTCTTACTCTAAAATTAACCCTAACACTAACCCTAAATCTAGGATTAAGCCAAACAATAAACCTAGCCCTAATCCTAGCACTAATTTAGCCCTATATCTAACCCTAACACTAATCCTAGACCTAAGACTCACTCTAACTCTTGACCTATACCTATCCCTAGTTCTAACCCTATCCCTAGCCCTAGCACTTGCCCTATCCTTAGTCCTACCCCTAACCCTAGATCTAAACCTAACTCCAAACCCTAACCCTAAGCCTAAACTTAACACTTACACTACCCTTAAAACTAACCCTAGGACTAAAAAAAAAACCAAGCAATAGCCCTAACCCTAAACATTAACTTAAACCAAACCCTAAGTCTAAAACTAACTCTAACCCAAAACCTATCCCTAAACGGAAACCTAAACCTAACCCTAACCCTAACACTAACACTATTCCTAATCCAAAACATAACCCTAACTCTAGCATGAACCCTAAGTCTAACCCTAACCCTAACTTTAACCCTAACACTAACCCTAACCCTAACTCTAACACTCACACCAACCGTAACCCTAACCCTAACCTTAACAATAAACCTAACCCCAAACCTAATCCCATCACTAATTCTAACACTAAACATATCCCAAAACCTAACACTAACCCTAACCCTAAACATAAACCTAACCCTAACACTAAAACTTACCCTAACTCTACCCATAACCCTAACACAATCATTAACTCTAACTCTAAAATTAATCATAATTCTAACACTAAACCTAACCCTAATTCTAACTCTAATTATAAACCTAATCTTATCAGCAACCCTAACCTTAACCTAACCCTAACTAACACTAAACCTAACACTGACCCTAACACTAACCCTAATACTGATGCTAAAACTAAACCTAACCATAACCCTTACCCTAACAATAAACTAACCATAACACTATCATTAAAACTAACCATAAACCTAACACTTACCCTAACCATAAAACTAACCCTAACCCTAACCCGAACACTAACACTAACTCTAAACTTAACCCTAACCCTAACCCTAACCTATCTCTAACCCAAACATTATAATTATCGCTAACCCTACCCTAACACAAACCAAACCCTAAACCTAACGCTAACACTAACACTCACCCTAACCCGTATCCTAACACAAACACTTATTTGAACACAAACACAAAACCTAACACTAATGCTAACCCTTAATTTAACCCTAACAGTAACCCTAAACTTAACCCTAAATATAAACATAACACTAAACCTAACCCTAACCCTAACCCTAATTCTAACACAAATCTTAACCCTAAGCCTAATCCTAACACTAAATCTAACACAAAATTTAACACTAACATTAACCCCAACCCTAACCTAAACCTAACTCTAACCCTATCCATAACAATATGTCTAACCCTAATCCTAAATTAAAGCCTAAACCTAAACCTAACACTAACCCTAACCCTTACCCTTACCCAAACACTAACCTTAACCCTATCACTAAACTTAACCCTAACCCAAACCCTAACCATAACACTAACCCTAAACCTAACTGTAACAGTAACACTAAATCTAAACTTATCCCTAACCTAACAGTATAATAAACCCTAACCCTAAAAAAAACACTAACCATAACCGTAAACTTAACCCTAACCCTCACCCTAATCCTAATCTTAACAGGAACCATAATTCTAAACCTGATATTAAACCTACTGTTAATCCTAACCCTTACCTTAACCCTAACACTAACCCTAAACTTAACCCTAACCCTAACGCAAAAACTAACCCTAATCCTAACACTACCCTAAAATTAGCCCTAACCATAAATATAACACAAAATTTAACACTAACACTGACCCTTACCCTAACGTTATCCTAACCATAACCCTAATGCTAACACTAACCTTAACCCTAATCCTAACTCCAATTCTAAACCTAACCCTAAAACTAACCTAACCATATGCCTACCCCTAACCATAATCCATACCCTAACACTAACCTTAAACAAAACCCTAACCCTAACACTAAATTTAACCCTAACCACAACTCTAAAACTAACACTAACCCATACCTTTTGCTAAACCTAACACAATTCTTAACACTAAACCTTACCTTAACCCTAACATTAACAGTAATTCTAACGTTACCCCTAACCCTAGCAATTACAATTACCCTAACACTTACCCTAAGACGAACCATAACACTAAGCTTAACACTAACCCTAACCCTAATTCTAACACTAACCCTAACACTAATGCTAACACTAACCCTAACCTTAACACTTACCCTACTCAAAACCCTAAAACTAACACTAATCCTAACACTAACACTAAACCTAACCCTAAACTTAACCCAAACCCTAATCCTAACACTAATCCTAAACCTAAATCTAAACCTACCACTAAACATAACCATAACACTTACCCTAAACCTAAACATTAACCTAAAACAAACACTAAAACTTACCCTAACCATAACCATAACAATAACCCTAACTATTCCACTAAGCCCGAACCTAACCCAAACTGTAACCCTAACCCTAACACAACCCTAAACATAATCCTAACCTTAACACTAACACTTATCCTAACCCTAACCCTAAAACTAACACTAACATTATCTTTATCTCTAACCATAACAAAAACCCTAAACCAAACATATTCCTAACCCTAATCTAACCCTAACTCTCACCTTTACATAACACTAAACATAACCCTAACACAAACACTAACCCTATCCCTATACCAAACACTAACACTATCCCTAAACCTAACCATAACCCTAACCTTAACATTAACCCTAACCTAACCATAACACTAACTCTAACTTTAACGCCCTAACCCTCACATTTACCCTAAACCTAATTCTAACCCTAACACAAAGCTTAACCCTAAACCTAACACTAACATTAACACTAACCCTAACCGTAAATTTAACCCTAATGCTAACCATAACCCTAACCATAAACCTAAAAATAACCCTAAGTGTAACCAGAACCCTCACCTAAACCTAATCCTTACCCTAAATCTAACACTAACACTAACCATAACCCTAACACTAAACCTAAACCTAAGTATAACCCTAAAATAAACACTAAAATAACCCTAATTCTAACCTTAACACTAACAATAACCCAAAGCCTAACACTAACTCTAACAATAACCTAACTCTAACCCGACCTCTAACACTAACCGTAACATGATCCTATCCTTAACCCGAACCTGAACATTAACACTAACTGTAACTGTAACCCTAACCATAAAAATAACCACAACCCTAACACAAAACCTAACCCTAACACTAACCCTAACCCTAATCCTAAACCTAACAACCACCCTAACTCAAACCATAAATCTAACATTTATCTAACCCTAAGGCTAATGCTTACCTAACCATTCCCATATCCTAACACTAACACTATCCGTAACACTAACCCTAACCGTAACCCTAACATGAACCCAAAACCTAACCACACCACTAAGCATAAACCTCACCCAAACTAATACCCCAACCCTAACATTAAACCTAAATCTAACCCTATCCCTCACCCTGACAGAAACCCTAACCCTAACTATACCCTAACATTACACTAACACTAACCCTAATTTTAACCCTAACCCTAACACTAAACGTAATCCTAACCCTAAAAATAAACGTAAACCTAACCCTCACCATAGCCCTATCCCTAAACCGAACACTAACACTAACCCTAACACTAACCCTAAAACTCATTATAACCCTAAACCAAACACAAATGCTTACCCTTACCCTAACACAAACCCTAAACCTCAACCAAACACTAACCCTAAGCCTAAACATAACCCAAACCCTAACCCTAACACTAACCCTAATCTAACCCTAACTGTAACCCTAACTATAACACTAAATCTAAGCCTAACCCTAAACCTAAAAATAACAATAACTTTAATAGTAACCCTAACCCTATCCTAACCTAACCCTAACCCTATCTAACCTAAACCTATCCCTAACCCTAACCCTAATCCTAAATTTAACTGTAAACCTATAAGTAACCTATCAGTTACTCTAACACAAACCCTAATCTAACCCTAACACTAATCCTAACCCTAATCCTAACAATAATGCTAACCGTAACTTTACACTAACTCTAATTCTAAACATAGCTCTAAACCAAACCCTAAATTTTAACGTAACGCTAACCCTTACCCTAACACTACATTTCATCCGAACCCTAAAAATAACCCTAAACCTAATTTTAACTGTAACACAAAGCCAACCCTAACCATAACCCGAAACTTATCCTAACCCTAACTGTAACACTAAATTAACACTAACCCTAGCCCTAAACCTAAACTTATCACTAATCCTAACCCTAACCTTAACCCTAACAATAACTCTACCCTAACCCTAACAGTAACACTAATCCTTACACTTACACTAACCCTATCACGAACTCTAACCCTTTTCCTAACCCTAACATTAACCCTAAACTTAACCCCAACACAAACCTTAACCCTAAACATAAAAATAACCTAAAACTAAACCTAACTCTAACCCCAAGTCTAACCATTTCATTAATCCTAACATTAACACTAAACCTAAAACTAACTTTTACCCTAACCCTAGGTCTAACACAAATTGTTATCCTAAACCTAAAACTAAGTATAACACTTTGCCTAAGACTGACCCTAATCGTAATCATAACCCTAAGGCTAACCCTAACCCTAACACTAAAAATAACCCTAAACCTAACCCTCACTCTAACCCTTACCCTAAACCAAACATTAACTCTAACCCTAATCCTAACAGTAACACTAAACTCATCTATAACCTGTACCCAAACACTAATGCTAAACTTAAACCTAACCCTAACACTAACCATAACCTAACTGTAACCCTAACCCTAAACCTAACACTAACCCTAACCTTAACTGTAACATGAACCCTAACCCTAAACCTAATCCAAACCTAACCCTTACCCTAACGTAAACTGATCCCTAAACCTATCCCAAAACTTAACCCTAACCGTAACTGCAATACCCACTATAACCCTAACTGGGACCCTAACATAAACCTAACCCTAAACCTAACACTAAACCTAACTGTACCCCTAACTAAGTCTAAACCTAACCATAACCCTAACTCTAACCCAAATCCTAATATTAATGTTAACCCTAACCTAACCCTAACCCTATTAAAAAACCTAACCCTAACCCTAACCCTAACCCTATCCCCTACCCTAAACCTAACACCTGAACCTAACTCTAACCCTAACCCCAAACCTAATCCTAACAATAGCCCTGCAACTAATTCTAACACATACCCTAACTATATCCCTAACCCTTAACCTAACACAAACTCTAAACCTAACCCTAACTCTAACACTAACTCTAACCCTAACCCTAAAACTAACACTAACAATAACCCTAAATCTAAAACTAACCCTAATACTAAAACTAACCATAATCATAGCGCTAACCCTAACCCTAACAAAAACAAGAACACTAACCCTAACTCTAACCCTAAACCATAAACTTAACCATAACCCTAAACGAAACTATAACCATAACCTTAACATAACCTTAATGCTAACCTTACCTACCCCTAAGCGTAATCCTAACCTTAACACTAAACCAATCAGAAACCTTAACCCTATCCTGAACACAAACACAAACACTAAACATACCACTAAACCTTACCCTAAAACAAAATTTAACCCTAAACCTAACACTATACCTTAACCTAAACCTAATCCTAACATTAATACTAACACTAATGCTAAGCCTAAACCTAAGAGAAACCCTTACCTAAACCATAACCCTGACTCTAAATAACCCTAATTCTCAAATTTACCTAATCCTAATTCTAATCCTAACACTAAACCTAACCCTAACACTAACACTAACCCTGAGCCCAACCCTAACCCTAGCTTTAACCTTAACAGGAAACTTAAACCTAACTCTAACCCTAAACCAAATCCTAAACCTAAGCCTAATGCTAACCCTACCACTAACCCTAACCCTAACATTAACACTAAACCTAACACTAACACTAACCCTAACACTAACATTAAACCTACACCTAATTCTAAAACTAACCCTCACCTTAACACTGACACTAACCCTAAACCTAACTTGAACCTGAACACTTACCCCAACACTAACCCTATCCCTAACAATGACCCTATCATGAACTCTAACCCTTACCTAACCTTAACACTAACCCTAAACTTAATCCTAACATGAAACTTAACCCTAACCATAAAACTAACCCTAACAGTAACCCTAACTTTAACCCCAACACTAAGCATTTCATTAACCCTAATGTTAACACTAAACCTAAAACTAACTCTAACCCTAATCCTAGGTCTAACACGAATTGTTATCCTAAACCTAAATCTAAGTATAACACTTTGCCTAACACTGACCCTAACAGTAATCATAACCCTAAGGATAACCCTAACCCTAACCCTAACAATAAACCTAAATCTAACCCTCACCCTAACCCTAACCCTAAACCAAACATTAACTATAACCCTAATCCTAACAGTAACCCTAAACTTATCTATAACCCTAACCCAAACACTAATGCTAAACTTAACCTAACCCTAACACTAACCATAACCTAACTCTAAGCCTAATCCTAAACCTAAACCTAACACTAACCCTAAACTTAACCCTAACATGAACCCTAAACTTAATCCTAACCTTACCCTTACCCTAACCTAAACTGAACCCTAAACCTATCACGAAACTTAACACTAACCGTAACTGTACGGTGAACCCTAACTGTACGGTTAACTGTATGGTTAACTGTAAGTGTACGGTTAACACTAACTGTAACTTTGCCCAAACGTTAACACTAACCCTAAACCTAATCATAACACTAATCTTAACAGAAACCCTAATTCTAACTCTAACCCTAACACTACATAACTCTAACTTTAAAACTAACACTTATCCTAATCCTAACCCTAACAATAATCCTAAACCTAAACCTAAACCTAACCCTCACACTGACCCTAACCTTAAACGTAATCCTAACCCTAATCTAACACTAACACTCGCCCTAAACCTAAGTATAAACCTAATCCAAACACTAATGCTAACACAAACAATAACCCTAACCCTAACACTAATCCTAATCCTAACCCAAAACCTAAACCTAACCTAACACTAACCCTAACCCTAAACCTAACATGAACTCTAACCCTAACCCTAACATAACACTAACTCTGACCCTAACCCTAACCCTAAACCTAAACCTAACACTAACCTTAAGCCTGACACGAACCTTAACCCTAACCCTAACCCAAACCTAGCCTAACACTAACACTAACCCTAACCCTGATCCAAACCGAAACCATAACTCTAAACATAACCCTAATGGTAAGCTAACACACATCCTAACTCTAACCCTACAACTAACCGTAATCCTAACCCTAACACAAAGCCAAACCCTAATTTTTAGCTAACACAAATTCTAACCCTAACCCTAAATCTAATCCTAAACCTTAACCTAACCCTAACCCTAAATCTAATCCTAACACTATCTTTACCCAAACCATAACACTAACCCCAACACTAACTCTAACCGTAACACAAACCCTAACTCTAAACATAACCCTAACCTTAACCTAACTCTAACCTAAAACTAACCCTAAATCTAACCCAGTTTACAGTTATGGTTAGGATTCGTGTTAGAGTTAAGGTTAGTGTTAGTGTTAGGTTTAAGTTTAGGGTTAGGATTAGTGTTAGGTTTAGGGTTATTGTTAGGATTAGGTTTAGGTTTAGGTTTAGGATTAGGGTTAGTGTTCGAGTTAAAGTTAATTTTAGGATTAGGGTTTGTGTTAGGATTAGTTTTAGGATTTGTTTAGAGTTAGGTTTTGGGTTTGCGTTATGGTTAGGGCTAAGGACAGTGTTAGGGTTAAATTTAGGGTTAGGGTTAGGTTAAGGTTAGGATTATTCTTAGGGTTAGGTCAGTGTTAGAGTCTGTAAACAAGTCAAAATAACACCTGACATTTTGCCAGGGGAATGTTAGAGTTCTTAAACAAGTCTGGATGGTGCCTGGCAAAATGCCAGAGGGAGTGGTTTGAGAAGTAACAAAAGCGAGCCATTAAGTGTGGAGATTCCTGATTGGTTGACTGATGTATCTAGTTTATGCTAATTAGATAAGCTGTGTGGAATGTATAAATACTGCTCTTGTCCTGCAATAAACGGACTGTGGCAGATGGTGGCCCATACGGGGAGTCCCAGGACACTAGGGGGTAAGTGAGGGAAAAAAGAGCTGCCCATCCATAGATAGGATGGGAGAAAATCTGCTCGTCCCTAGACATATAGGGCGAGAGGAAAAATGGCCATTTCGAGAAAATGGAAAAGATTGATACAGTATGTTTGTGTATTGTTTTGTCTCAGTGTATTGTATTGTCTTTGTGATGAGAATATGGAAGGGGTGAGAAGTAAATTACTAAGGGAAGGAGGCACCCCAGTGGAACCAAGAGCAGTTAGGGCATGTGTTGATGGAAGCCCAGGAACTCTAGTCAGAAAGAAAATGAAAGTTCAGAAGAAGAAAGATTATCAGGAAAAAAGTTGAAGCAAAAGGCTATTACTGAATACTTTTCGTTACCAGAGGATGCGTGAATCGGGCGCCGCGCCTGCCACATGCCCAAGCCGGTCACAGCGCAGCAAGGGCTTTCCAAGCAGTGGCAGCCGGCAATTCCCTGTCCCCAGCCCGGGGAGCGGGGCCCGGTGGCAGTTTGAGAGTTTGAGTCCGGGACACTCCCCAGGGCCATCTGGGGCTGCCCAGGACACTACAGCTGACAAAAGACGCTACTGGCGTCCCTGAGGTTTGGTCATTTCCAATGTCAATAACTACTAAATTGTTCAGAAGGTTGTTTTCTTAGTGGAATGCTACAGGATTTTCTTTAGCCATCCGGATTTCCTGCCTTTGTCCCAGTGCTGGTGAAAATGAAAGTGGAAGAATTTCCAGTGTTGCTGAGAACCTGACAAGACTTCAGATCAACCTAGCTGCCTGCAGAACTTACTGGACTGTGATTTAAGCTAGCTGCCTGCAGAACTTACCTGGACTGTGATTTACCTGGACTGTGAGTTAATCTATTGAGACACTGCTTTACCTGGACTGAGACAACAAACTGTAATCTACAAGAAATTGTAACTCTGTATCTTTACAAATGGTGTCATTGCTGGTATAATTTTTCCAAGGGCTTCTTGCATGGAGCCATCAAGTGGCTTGGTATTGTGGCATTTTGTATCCTCCCTTTCTGTTTGCAGCAGATTATTTATGGTGTTTGTGTAAAAACCATTATGGTCATTATTTAAATTAAACAAAAGGGGGAAATGTTAGAGTCTGTAAACAAGTCAAAATAACACCTGGCATTTTGCCAGGGGAATGTTAGAGTTTGTAAACAAGTCTGGATGGTGCCTGGCAAAATGCCAGAGGGAGTGGTTTGAGAAGTAGCAAAAGCGAGCCATTAAGTGTGGAGATTCCTGATTGGTTGGCTGATGTATCTAGTTTATGCTAATTAGATAAGCTGTGTGGAATGTATAAATACTGCTCCTGTCCTGCAATAAATGGCTCCTACTCCTGCTGTATCAATGTTCACAAGTTGTTCATCACCCCCCGATTATTTTGCTGCAACCGGACTGCGGCAGGTCAGGGTTGGGTTTAGGTTTAGGGATAGAGTTATGGGTAGTGTTAGTGACACGTTAGGGATAGGATTACCGTTAGGGATATGAATAGGGTTAGGATTAGGGTTAGGCTTATGGTTAGGGTTAGGGTTAAGGTTAGTGTTATGGTTAGGATTACATTTAGGGTTAGAGTTAGGGTTAGTGTTAGTGTTAGGGTTAGAGTAAGGGTTAAGGTAAGGTTTAGTGTAAGAGTTAGGTTTAGGGTTGGAGTTACAGTTAAAATTAGTGTTAGTGTGGATTTTGGGTTAAGGTTATTGTTAGTGTTAGGGTTAGGGTTAGTGTTAGGGTTTGGGTTAGGGTTTGGTCTTAGGCTTATGGTTAGAGTTATGCTTAAGGTTCTGCTTATGGTTAGGATTAACTCCAGGGTTAGGGTTAGGGTTAGGTTAGTGTTAGGGTCCTAGATAGGGTTATAATTAGGGTTAGTGTTAGAGATAGGTTTAGGGTTAGTTTTAGGACAGGGATATGGTTAATTTAGGGTTCGTGTTAGGATTAAGGTTAGGGTTAGTGTAAGATTTAGGTTTAAATTTAGGGTTAGGGTTAGGTTTAGTGTTAGGGTTAGGGTTAGGTTTATACTTAGGTTTAGGGTTAGTGTTAAGATTAAGGTTAGGTTTAGGTTTACCTTACAGTTAGAATTAGGGTGAGTGTTAGAGTTAGGCTTAGGATTAGGGTTATTGTTAGAGTTATTGGTAGGTTTAGGATTAGGGTTAATTCTAGGATTAGGGTTAGGGTTAGAGTTAAAGTTAGGGTTAGTTTTAGGGTTATGGTTATTCTTAGGGTTAGAGTTATGGTTAGGGTTATGGTTTGTGTTAGGGTTAGGGTTATGGTTAGTGTTAGGGATAGGGTTAGGTTAGGGTTAGAGTAAAATTTTGGTTTAGGTTTACAGTTGAGGTTAGAGTTAGGGTTAGTGGCAGGTTTAGGGTTAGGGTTAGTTTTAGGGTTTCAGTTAGGGTTAGAGTTAAAGTTAGGGTTAGTGTTAGTGTCAGGGTTAGTGTTATAGTTAGGGTTACAGTAACTCTTAGGATAGAGTTACGGTTACGGTTATGGTTTTTGTTAGGATTAGGGTTATGTTTAGTGTTAGGGTTATGGTTATGGTTAGGGTACGGGTAAAATTTTGGTTTAGGATTAGGGTTAAGGTTAGAGTTAGTATTAGTTTTAGGGTTAGGGTTAGGGTTAGTTTTAGGGTTAGGGATTAGTTTATTGTTAGCTTTACGTTTAGGGTTTGTGTTGGGGTTACGGTTAAGGTTATAATTAGGGTTATGATAAAGGTTAGGATTAGGATTAAATTTAAGTTTAGGGTTAGTGTTAAGTTAGATTTAGGTTTAAGATTAGGGTTAATGTTAGGGTTACGGTAAGGTTAAGGGTTAAGAGTAGTGTTAGGGTTAGGGTTATAATTTGTGTCAAATTAGGTTTAGGGTTATATTTATGGTTCATGGAAGGATAAGTTTAGGGTTCGTGTAAGATTTAGGTTTAGGTTTCTGGTTACGTTTAGTTTTAGGGTTAGGGTTAGGGTTATTTTCAGTGTTAGAGTTAGTGTTAGGGTTAGGGTTAGTGATATTGTTAGGGTTAGGGTTAGGGTTTATTTTATGGTTAGGGTTAGGTTAGGTTTAGGGATAGGATTAGGGTTAGTGTTAGGGTTAGTTTAAGGATTAGGGTTAAGATAGTATCAGGATTATGGTTAGGGTTTGGGTTATATTAGGGTTAGGGTTAGACTTATGGTTCATGTTAGAATTAAGCCTAGGGTTTGTGTAAGTTTTGGGTTCAGGGTTAGGGTTAGGGTTAGTGTTAGGGCTAGGTTTAGGGTTAGGGTTGTACTTAGTGTTAGGGTTAGGGTTAGGTTTAGTGTTAGGATTAGTGTTAGGATTAGGTTTAGGGTTAGTGTTACGTTTAGTATTATGGTTACGGTTAGGCTTAGTGTTTGGGTTAGGATTAGTGTTAAGTTTAGTGTTAGGTCAGGGTGAGGCTTTGGGTTAGTGTCAGGGTGAGGGTTAGTTTTAGGGTTAGGATTAGAGTTGCGGTTAGGTTTAGGGTTAGTGTTAGGTTAAGGTTAGTGTTTAGTTTAATGTTAGTGTTAGGGTTATGGTTAGGGTTAATGTGATGGAAAGGGTTAGTGTTAGGCTTGTGTTACTTACTTAACGTTAGTGTTAGGTTTAGAGTTAGGTTTAGGGTTAGAGTTAGTGATAAGGGATAGGATTGGGTTTATGGTAAGTGTTAGGATTAGGGTTAGGGTGAAAATTGAGGGTTAGTTTAGGTTTAGGGTTATGGTTTGGGTTAGGGTTTGTGTTAGAATTAGTGTTAGGGTTAGGGTTCATGTTAAGGTTAGGGTTAGAATTAGTGTTAGGTTTTGGTTTAGGTTAGGGTTAGTGTTAGGTTTAGGGTTTGGGTTAATGTTAGTGTTAGGTTAGTGTTAGGGTTAATGTTAGGGTTAGGTTTACGATAAAGATCAGGTTTAGGATTCTGTTAACTGTTATTGTTAGGGTTATGGTATGCGTTAGGTTAGGGTTACAGTTAGGATTATGTTTAGTGTTAGGATTAGTGTTTAGGTTAGGGTTAGGATTAGGGTTATCTTCAGAATTGGGTTTGGGTTATAATTAGGTTTAGTGTTAGTGTTTGTATTAAAGATAGTATTAGGTTTAGTGTTAGGTTTAGGGAGTGGGTTAGGTTTAGGTTTCGGGTGAGGGTTAGGGTTAGGGTTAGGTAATGCTTAGGTTTAGGATTAGGTTAGATTTAGGGTTTTGGTTTGCCTTAGGTTTTGTGTTAGAATTAGGGTTAGGGATAGGGTTAGCGTAACATTAGTTTAGGGTTAGGGTAAGGGTTAGGGTTAGGATTCAGGTTAGGGTTAGGTTTAGGGTTATTGTTAGGGTTAGAGTTAGAGTTATGTTTATGTTTAGGTAAGGGTTAGGTACAGGGTTAGGGTTATGGTTAGAATTAGGGTTAGGTTTAACGGTTGGGTAGGGGTTAGATTTACGGTTAGTTTTAGCCTTAGGGTTAGTGCTAGAATTAGTGTTAGCATTAAAGTAATCATTTTTCATAGGTTAGGATTAGGTTTAAGGTTAGGATTAGGGTTATGGTTACAATTAGTGTTAGTTCTAGTGTAAGGGTTAGGGTTAAGATTTGTATTAGGTTTAGGGTTAGAGTTAGTAATAGTTTTATGGTTAGTACTAGGGTTAGAATGAGGCTTAGGTTTAGTTTTAGGTCTATCATTAGGGTTAATGTTAGTGTTATCATTAGGGTTAGGGATACATTTAGGGATAGGGTTATGGTTTGCATTAGGGTTTTTGTTAGGGTTAAAATTAGGGTTACATTAGGGTTAGGGTTACAGTTAGGGTCAGGGTTAGGGTTTGTGTTAGGGTTAGGGTTAGGGTTAGGTTTACGTTTAATGTTAGGTTATGGTTAGTGTTAGGGTTAGTGTTACAGTTCGGGTAAGTGTTAGTTTAAGTGTTAGGGTTAAGTTTGGGGTTAGTGTTAGGCATAAGGTGAGGGTTAGCATTAGGGTTCGAGTTAGGGTTATGGTTCCAGTTCAGAATAGGTTAGTGTTATTTT
>NW_026692619.1:0-24833 GCF_021218885.2 Marmota monax
TGGTTAAGTCTAGGTTATTGATTGCGTTATTGAGTTTTATAGTTTCTTTTTTCAGCTTTTGTCCAGAGGATCTGTCCAATGGTGAGAGCGGTGTGTTGAAGTCCCCCATAATTATTGTGTTGTGGTCTGTTTGACTCTTGAACTTGAGGAGAGTTTGTTTTATGAACATTGCAGCACCATTGTTTGGTGCATACAAATTGATAATTGTTATGTCTTGATGGTGGATGGTTCCTTTTAACAGTATATAGTGTCCTTCTTTATTCCTTTTGATAACTTAGGTTTGAAGTTGATTTTATTCAATATGAGTATGGCCACTCCTGCTTGCTTCTGAGGGCCATGTGAATGGTATTATTTTTCCCAACCTTTCACCTTCAGCCTCTGTATGTCTTTTCCTATCATATGAGACTCCTGAAGGCAGCATATTGTTGGATTTGTTTTTTTAATCCAGGTTACTAGCCTATGTCTCTTGATTGGTGAATTTAAGCCATTAACATTTAAGGTTACAATTGAAATATGGTTTGTACTTCCAGTCATGTTTATTTATTTATTTATTTTAGTTTGGCTAGTTTTTTCTCTTTGGTTATTTTTCTCCCCCTTTACTGAGATACCCCCCACTGTTAGTTTTGGGCATATTTTTCAATTCCTCTTCTTGCAGTATTTTGCTCAAAATGCTTTGCAGTGCTGGTTTTCTGGCTGTGAATTCTTTTAGCTTTTGTTTATTGTGAAAGATTTTAATTTCATTGTCAAATCTGAAGCTTAATTTTGCTGGATACAGTATTCTTGGTTGGAATCCATTAGTTTTCAGCATTTGAAATACGTTGTTCCAGGATCCTATCACTTTCAAAGTCTGTGATGAAAAATCAGTCATCAACCTAATTGGTTTACCCCTGAATTTAACTGCCTCCTTTCTCTCATAGCTTTTAATATTCTCTCCTTGTTCTGTATGTTAGCTGTCTTCATAATTAAATGTCTTGAAGTTGATCTATTATGGTTTTGGATGTTTGGGGTCCTGTAGGCTTCCAGGATTTGGCAATCCATACCATCTTTCATCTCTGGGAATTTTTTTAGGATTATTTCATTTAATAAGTTGTCCATTCCTTTGGTTTGATCCTCCATGCCTTCTTCTCTCCCAATGACTCTCAGATTTGTTTTTTTAATTAGATCCCATATCTCTTGGATAGATTGCTCATGAGATTTAAGCATCTTTTCTGTGTTGACTATATTCTTTTCAAGTTGATAAACTTTGTCTTCATTATCTGATATTCTGACTTCTACTTGATCTAGTCTATTTGTAATATTCTCATTAGAGTTTTTAATCTGGTTTATGGTTTCTTGCATTTCTAGGATTACTGTTTTTTTTTTTTTTAATCTCTATCTCCTGGTAAAGCTCATTCTTTGCAGTTTGAATTTGTTTGTTTAGTTCATTTTCAAAATATACTTTCAATGCTTGGACTTGGTGTCTCATGTCTTCTCTAATATTCTGTTCCATCTGAGTTAGGTATGCCTTGATTTCTTTCCCTGTCCATGCTTCTGATGCTTCTAGGTCCTCCTGTAGTTTTAAATTGTCCTGCATTGTTTGTAGTCCTTTTTTTTCCCTTGTTTTTTCATGTTGTTCATGTTACTTTCCAGCTCTGTTTGACTGCTTTGTAACTGCTTTCTCCTATATATTTGTTTTGGCTTTGTATATCTCTGTTGTCTCTCCTTTGTGGTGGGAGATTATGTCTAGAAATGTTGGGCTATTTGCATTTAGACAATTACACATAATGGAAGACAATGCTTGGGATGAAAGTTGGGGGGGTAGGGGAATGAAGGTGCTCTTAAAAAGAAAGAAGGAGAAAGATATAGATAGATTATAGGAGAATGAAAAGAACAATAAAACTTGAAATGGGAAGGAAAGAGAGAAGGAAAAGGGGAGAAAGGAACAGAGAGAGAAGAATAAAAAAGAAAAAAAATATTGAAGTTTTAGAGATCATATTTTCTTCTCTTCCAGTAGGCGGAGCTGTGCCCTCTGAGCGGAGCTTCTGCTCTCTACCTGCCCATAGCAATCCCTGTAAGGCGTCTCCTTGTAGTCTCTCAGACTTGTCAGTCCAGAGTCGTTTCACTTCTCTGGCCCTTACCCCCTTCCTCCTGTCAGCCAGCCAGCCAGGTCCTGTTCACCAGAAGTGGTTCCCCAGAGATCTAGTTGCACTTGAAGCCCCACCGTGTGTCCCATTTAAGCTCCAATTCTGTGGTAAACTGGCTGCTAAGACCTTGGGAGTCACCACTGGTGATATGGGGGTTGGGGGTCGGGGATCCCCTCTGCTTCTCTACAGACACGACCCCTGAGAGGTCCATGAAGTTTCCTGGCTGCTTGTATCTGGATGGGGAGGGAGTCACACACCTGCTAAAGTGGATTCTGCTGAGAAGGAATTCTGTTGGCCAACCTCTGATGATGTCACTTCTCTGCTTTGGAGGGCCCCAGGCTCCTTGCTGGAGTGTCTGAAGGGAGGGGTGAGACTGGTCCATCCCCAGTTGGCTTCAGCTCCCAGCTCGCTATTTCATGAAGGCTTGGCTAAAGAATTCTTCCTGCCAAGCTGCGTCTTGGAGATTAGCGGGACCCAGTCACTTTTGCTGCTGGCGGATGGGCTGGCAGCCGCGCCGCGGTGCGCAGACTGTGGCTGGGGGAACTGGACCTCTGCGTCTCCTGGCAGGGATTCGCTCGTCTGGGGCAATCTGTTGCTTCAAAAAATCCTAGTAGCTCCCGGCTGGTATCTCTTCAGTGGAATTTTGCTAGGAGATCTCTGTTGATAGAATCTAAGCGTTATCTATGCGTCTTTATGACCCCATCACTGGGGGGGTATTGAAAACACTGCCTCTCCGCCCACCACCATGTTGGATCGCCTAACCCTAACTTTTCTATGAAAACTTTGGCCATAGAATTTCCAAACTTGGGCAGCCTAGTGGGGGAGGCCTAGGGATGAATGCTGCACAGTATCAAAGAAATATGTCCAAAAAGTTGATGGAGTATACTAGTACATACATATTTCTCTGTTATCTCCTAAAGGACTCTTGAATAAATTCGTTTTTACATGCTTCAGCTTAGGCCTACTGTCACAAGAACAATCCAGATATTTCTCACAGAGAATTGATGGAGTGTGAAGTTTCAGGCAGCTAGCACCAATGGTGTTTGATTTTCTGCTCCATTTCCATTTACCTGTTAAAAAAAAAAGAACTGAAATTTTAAAATACAAACTGTTTCTTACATTGAACCATTGAACCTAGGAGTCCCAAACATGGGGGTATAGAAAGGATAGGAAAAAATGAATCCTGCCCAGTATCAAAGAAATTTAAACAAAACTAACTCTAATCCTAATACTAGCTCTAACATTAGCCCTAACACTATCCTTAACACAAACCCAAACCTGTTTGAAAAACTGTTGATCCTAGAAGTCTCCAATGTGGGGAACCAAGGTGGCTAAGCTGTCAGATGAATCCCATGCAGAATCAAAGAAATATGAGCAAATAATGAAGTGGTATGTCAGTTCTTGCATATTTCTCTGTTTTCTGTAAAAGGGCTCTGGGATAAAGTTGTTTATTCCATCTTCATCTTAGGGCTAATTTCACAAGGAACAAACCAGAGAGTTCCCACAGAGAACTGATTTAGTATTTGACGTTTCAAGCAGCTAGCACCAACCTGGTTTGATTTCAACCTCCATTTTAATTTACCTATATAGGTGAATATGAAATGAAACCTGAAAATACAGAGTGTCCCTATTAGCGAACCATTGAAATAAGAAGTCCCAAATCTGAGGAGTATATTAATGCTAGGTAAAAGATGACTCCTTCCAAGTATCAAAGAAATTTGTACAAAACTTACTCTCACCCTAACACTACATTTAACCCTAGCCCTAACCCCAAACCTAACACTGACCCTAATCTGATTAGAGAACTATTGATCCTAGAAATTCCACACTTGGAGAGCTTTGTGGGGCAAGCTAAATAATTAATCCTACAGAGTATCAGATAAGTCTGACAAAATAATTATGGGAGGAATTTCAGTGCATTCATATTCCCTGCTTTCTTCTAAAGGGCTCTCAAATAAAGTTGTTTTTGCATGCTTCAGCTTAGCCTTACACTCACAAGGAACATACCAGAGTGTCCCCAAAAAGAATTAAGTGTGTGTGTGCAGTTTTAAGAAGCTATCATAAAACTTTTTTTGATTTCCAGGTCCATTTACTTTTACTCATATAGGTAGAAATAAATTAAAATGAAAATATTAACTGTTCCGGACACCAAAACGTTGAACCAAAAGGCCTAAACCTGGGAAACAGAGAAAGGTTAGTTAAAAATGAATCTTGAATTGTATCAAAGAAATTTGAATAAAGTAACTCTACCCTAACACTACCTCTAAACTGAGCCTTAATCCTAACCCTAAACATTAACTTATCTCTGTCCCTAACCCTAACTTTAACCCTATTTTTAACTGTAACCATTGCCCAAACCCTAGCTCTAACTCTATCCATTACCATAATTCTAACCCTTACACTAATGCTAAATGTAGCCCTAACCCTAACAATTACCCTAGACCTGTCACAAGAACAATCCCTAACCCTGCCCTAACCCTCTCCCTAGACCTAAATCTAGCTCCAACCATAACACTTACACTAAACCTAACCCTAACCTGAGGCCTAACCATAATCCTAACCGTAACCCTAACACTAGCCCTAATCCTAACCATAAACGTAGCCCTAACCCTAGCTGTAATCCTATCTTTTACCCTAAACTTAAGCCTAACACAAATGATAACAATAGGACTAAACCTAACTCTATAGCTATTCCTAAGGCTATTCAAAACCCTAAACCTAACCTGAACCCTAAACCTAGACATATCCATTACTCTAAACCTAATGCTAATTTGAGCCTTAACCCTAAAACTTAACCAAAACCAATTTCTAATCCTGACCCTTACTGTAATAATACACCTAGTTCTAAACCTGAACTTTGCCCTAAACCTAACCCTTACAGTAGACCTATTCAAGCCAAACCCTACAACTACCCTTAACTGTAATGTTAGACCTGATATTAGCCCTAGCCCTAATCCTAGCCCTAGCCCTAACACAAACCCTCATTCAAGTCGTAAACAGAGTCTTAATCCTAACCCTCACCCTAATCCTAACCCAATACCTAATCCTAACTACAACCCTAGCCCTAACCTTAACTCTAAATGTATGCATTACCCTAAACATAACCCTTATCCTAATGCTAACTCTAAGAATAACCCTAAACCTATCACTATCCCCCAAAATATCAATTACCCAAAGAAAACCAAAACCCTAAATCTAACGCTATCTTTACCCTAAACCCAACCCTAACTCTAATCTGAGCTGTAACCCTAAGCTCAAACCTAAATCAAGCCCAAACACTTGCCCTGGTCCTAATACTTGCCCTAGCTCTAAGCCTTACTCTTACCCTATACATAACACTTACAATAGACCTACCCATAAAACTTTCCCTAAAAGTATCCCTAACTGTAACCCTAGGCCTGACATTAGCCCTAGCCATAATTCTAGCCCTAACACAAACACCAACCCTAGCGCTTATCTTAGCCCTAATCATAGCCTTAATTACAATAATAACCCAAAATCAAGGCCTAACCATGACACTAAACCTAGCCCTAAACTTAGCCCTAATTTAGCCCTATCCCTAACACTAGTCCTAAGGCTAACTCTAGCTCTCACTTTAAACGTTTCACTTGTTCTAACCCTGGTCCCTTACCATAACCCTAACCATAGCCCTAACCTTTGCCATATCCTTTGCCCTAGCACTAACCTTATACAAAACCTAACTCTAAATTGAGCCCTAAGACTATGCCAAACCCTAACACTAGCCCAAACCATAACACTGATCCTAAAACTAGCCCTAACCCTAGCCCTAGCCCTAAATCAAAACCTAGCTATAGCTATAACCCTAACCCTTAACCTAATCCAAAGCTTAACCTTAAAACCCAGCCCTAACACTAGACCAAATATGAGTTGTAAGCCGACCACTTAAACTAACCCTGAACCTGACACTGACCCTAACACTACTAGCTCTGAACATCACCATAACCCTAAGCCTGACCCTAACACTAACTCTAGCCCTAAAACCCTTAAACTAGCCCTAAACATTACTGTAGTACTTACATTATCCCTAACCCTACCCTATCCCTAACTTAACCCAAAACCTAGCCCTAATCCTAGAATTAACCCTAACCCTATTCATAACCATTAACCTAGCCCTAAACCTATCTCTAACTCTATCCATTACCATAACCAAAACCATAACCCTAATGCTAAACCTAGGCCTGAACCCTAATCTTAACTCAATTTATTACCATGAACCTAACCTGAACCTAAACCTAACACTATCATTATCGTAACCCTAACATTAACACTAATTCAAGCCTTAACTTTAAACCTTAACCTATCCCAAACCTTAATCCTGACCTTGACCCTAATAAAAGCCTTAGCTCTAAACTTGAACATAACGCAACACCTAACCCTTACCATAGACGTAGCCATAATCCTAACCCTAAAACTATCTTTAACCATAATTCTGGACTTGAAATTAGCCCTAGCCCTAATCCTAGCCCTAAACCTAACTTTAATCATAACCCTAACCCTAACTCAAATTGTAACCCTCACCCTACCTCTGTACCTAGTTATAATGCCATCTCTTACTCTAAAATTAACCCTAACACTAACCCTAAATCTAGGATTAAGCCAAATAATAAACCTAACCCTAATCGTAGCACTAATTTAGCCCTATATCTAAACCTAACACTAATCCTAGACCTAAGACTCACTCTAACTCTTGACCTATACCTATCCCTAGTTCAAACCCTATCCCTAGCCCTAGCACTTGCCCTATCCTAAGTCCTACCCCTAACCCTAGATCTAAACCTAACTCCAAACCCTAACCCTAAGCCTAAACTTAACACTTACACTATCCTTAAAACTAACCCTAGGACTAAACAAAAACCAGGCAATAGCCCTAACCCTAAACATTAACTTAAACCAAACCCTAACTCTAAAACTAACTCTAACCCAAAAACTATCCCTAAAAAGAACCCTAAACCTAACCCTAACACTAACACTAACACTAATCCTAATCCAAAACATAACCCTAACTCTAGCATGAACCTTAAGTCTAACCCTAACCCTAACTTTAACCCTAACACTAACCCTAACCCTAACTCTAACACTCACACCAACCGTAACCCTAACCCTAACCTTAACAATAAACCTAACCCCAAACCTAATCCCATCACTAATTCTAACACTAAACATATCCCAAAACCTAACACTAACCCTAACCTTGAACATAAACCTAACCCTAACACTAAAACTTACCCTAACTCTACCCATAACCCTAACACAATCATTAACTCTAACTCTAAAATTAATCATAATTCTAACACTAAACCTAACCCTAATTCTAACTCTAATTATAAACCTAATCTTATCAGCAACCCTAACCTTAACCTAACCCTAACTAACATTAAACCTAACACTAACCCTAACACTAACCCTAATACTAATGCTAAAACTAAACCTAACCATAACCCTTACCCTAACAATAAACTAACCATAACACTATCATTAAAACTAACCATAAACCTAACACTTACCCTAACCATAAAACTAACCCTAACACTAACACTAACTCTAAACTTAACCCTAACCCTAACCCTAACCCTAACCTATCTCTAACACAAACACTATAATTGTGGTGAGCCGCTTCTGCCGTTTCTGCAGACTATGGTCACCATTACAAGATGGCGCTGGCTCCGCTGTGGTCTGTGACAAACAACTCCTTATTTGGGAGAGTTGGCGCATGGTTTTTCACCACCCTATGAGAAAGCTCCACGTGGCAGCTTCGCATTGGGGCTTGAGATGCTTTATTAAGGCTGGGAGGGGCATCCGAGGGAGAGAAGAAGAAATATCAAGGGCCTGAATAAACTGCTGAAAGAAGATTCCTGAGTTGTGTCTTCCTTGCCGGCAAGGGGTCGCGCCAAGTGGTGCCGAAACCCGGGAACCAGAACTTTCAGCAGTCAGGGGTGGTGCACCGGTTAGTCCCAGGTAAGTGGGATCCGCGATCAAAGCGGGGTTAGTCCCAGGTAAGTGGGATCCGCGACCAAAGCGGGGCAGCTCCTCTGTAAAGAAAGAGAGCATTACATTTTATTGCAGCTGCACTGTGTACTTTCGCTTCTACTTTCGCTTTTGTTTTCTGTGTTTCTTTTGTTGTGTCATTTTGCTTTTGTTTTTTGTGCTTCTTTTGTTGTTGTGTCATGGGTGCCGCATCTTCAAGTCCACTTCTCCTGGCCCTAGATGGCCTGTTACGTTCCAACGGCCTGGAAGTGAAACATAGTACTTTACAGAGATTTTTACAGAAGATAGATATCGCTGCACCGTGGTTTGCATTTTCGGGCAGCCTTACTGTACCCCTAATCTTGGTTTCCCCCCAACATTTACACCTTGTCAGGATCATTTAGTAACATCAAGTTACTAAAGGTTTCTCCCTTTCCCCCTCTCTAAAGAGGCATGTTTATAACTTTAACAACAGTGCCAACTCCTCTACAGGAATAGGTTGGTCCTGGTTTCAATGGCTGATTTCCAATGAGAAGGGGGCTTCAGCCAATATTTCTGCTTTGGCTCAATTGCTGGGAGCCAAAAGCTGGCTGGCTAATGTTTCTGGCACTGTTAGGGAGAGTGAACGAGGTAATAGACTTACATCTGTTTCGTTCAACTATCTGCTATATAATGCCACATTGCCCCCTGCAATGGTCTGTGTCCAATCCCCGTTCTTGCTCCTTTTGGCTAATGACACCTCATCGGGGATGCTGGATTGTTCTAATGTTACCTGTCTCTTATCTGAGTGTTGGAATGGTTCTTGGAGTGTAGCAGTGGTTATGAAGATTTCAACTTTTGTCCCAATCCCAGTCATTGCGGACCCAGATAAATTCCCCATTGTTGAGCTACTTAGAATCCGCAGGGATTTTGGAATTACAGCAACTATAGTGACAGCTGTGGCAGTGTCTGCTGCTGCAGCAGTTATGGCCGGAGTGGCCATGGCCAGTCAAGTACAAACTGCTGCCACTATTAATCAAGTTGTTTAACAAACTTCCACCATACTTGAATCCCAAAATACAATTAATCAACACATTCTATCTGGGATTTTGGCTGCTAATCAAAGGATAGATCTGCTTCAAGCTCAAGTTGAGGAATTGTCTGACCTAGTACATTTGGGTTGTGTTGACCAACGTGCACATTTATGCATAACCTCTGTCAGATTTAATGATTCCAGAAATGCCTCCCGCATCATCGGAGAGTATCTATCCAGAACCTGGTCCATGAAGCAGAAGACTTGATCCAGTCTCAACTAACTCAGATTGCTGTTCTGAATAGCACCCGTGTCGAACCAGTGAATTTGGGTCAACTCACCAGTTGGCTATCCTCTGCCTTTTCCTTTTTTAAGGAGTGGGTGGGGGTAGTTTTAAGCTGAAAACTAGAATTAACACTGACCCTGACTCTGACCATAAATCTAACCCTAACCCTAAAACTAACACTAGAACTACCACTAACCCTAACCCTAAATTTAACACTAATTTTAACCCTAGTACTTACATAAGCCTTACTCCTAACCCTAGCACTAACTTAACCCAAAACCTAGCCCTAATCCAAGCCCTAACCCGATTTTTAACCCTAACCTTAATCCTAACTGTTGTGCTAACCAAAACCATAACCCTAGCCCAAACCCTATCTCTAAACCTATCGATTGCCGTACCCATGACCCTAGACCTAAACCTAACCCTATCACTACTCTTAAACCAATGCACTATTTTAAACCAAACCTAGACCCTAAACCTCAACCTATCATTACACTAATACTAACCATAATGCTATTTTGAGCCCAAACTTTAAACCTCAACCTATCACAAATTTCTAACCCAGAACATGACCCTAATAATACCCCTGGCTCTAAACCTGATCCTATCCCTAAACCTAACTCTTACATTACCTATAGCCATAAACCTAATCTTAAAACTATCATTCACCATAACCCTAGATCTGATATTAGCCCTAGCCCTAATCCTAGTCCCAACCCTAAAAAGAACCATAGCCCTCATCCTAGCCCCAAACCTAGCCTTAATCATAACCCTAACCCTAACCATAACCGTAACCCTAATTCTAACCCTCACCCTATCTCTAAACCTAGCTATAACACCATTCCTTACCCTAAACTTAACCCTAACCCTAAAGCTAGGCCGAAGGAGAACAGTAACCATAGCCCTAATCCTAGCCCTAATTTAACCCTATCCATAACCCTAACCCTAACCCTAGCTCTAAGAGTAACTCTAACTCTCACACTAGCCCTATCCCTACTTCTAACCCTGTACATTACCATAATTCTAACACTAGCCCTAACTCTAGCCCTAAACCTGGCCATAATCATTGCCTAATCCTTATTCCTAGTCCTACCCTAGATCTAACCCTAACTCTAAATCTAACCCTAACCCTAAGCCTAAGCCTAACATTAACACTAGCCCTAGTCATAATGCTAATCATAAAACTAGCCCTAAACATAAGCCATGCAGCAAAACTAAACTGAGCAATAGCCCTAAACTTAAACCTTAATGTAAAGCAAACATTAACACTACTTCTAGACCTAATCCTAGCCCTAATTCGAGTGCTAATCTTAACCTTAATACTAACCCTAACTCTTACTCATATCCTAACACTCACCCTAGCTCTAAACAGCACCCTAAACTTAAACTGAACCCCTACAGTAACCATAGCCTTAATTCGGGTCCTAACCCTAACCCTAAAACTCAACCTGACCCTCACTATAAACCTAACACTAGCACTAGCTCAAAATTTCACCCTAACCCTAAAACTAATCCTAACACTAGAGGTTTAACCACTAACCATTACCCTAAATCTAACCTAAAAACCCTAGTTCTTACATTAGCCATTGCTCTAACTCTAGCCATAACCCTAACAAAATATCTGGCCCTAATCTGAGCCCTAAACCAAGCTTTAACTCTAATCCTAGCCCTAACCTTAGCTCTAACGCTATTCCTTACCCTATGTCAAACCCTAAGCCTAATGCTAATACTAATCCTAATCTTAATCCTTAACCTAACCCAAACCGTAACCCTATTACTAGTCCTAACCCTAGTCTTCATTCTAGCTCTAAACATATCCCAAACCCTAACCCTAAACCTGACACTTATTCTGACCCTAACACAAATCATGGGTCTAAACCTGAACCTAACCTTAAACCGAACCCTAACACTAGCCCTACTGGTAACCTTATACCTAAACCTAACCCTAACACTAGCCCTAGACCTAAAACTAATCTTAATCTCTCCATAACTCTAGCCCTAGATTTAAAGAAAAACCTATTCCAAGCCCTAACAATAATCCTTAGCCTAAAGCCAAACACTAACCCTTCCCTTAGACTTAACCCTAGTGCTGATTCTGGATTTCACATTAACCATAATCCTAAACTGAACACTGACCCTGACGCTAACAGTAACACTAGCTCTAAACATCACCTTAACCCTAAACCTAACCCTAACACTATACTTAGCTCTAACACTAAACCTAAAACTAGCCCTAATCATAGCAAAATTCTTACACTTGCCATAGCCCTAACCCATTGCAAAACCTAGCCCTATACCAAGCCCTACCCTAGTTTTAACCCTAAAGCTAACCATAACCCTAGCCTTAGCCCTAACCCTAAACATAACCCTAACCCTAGACCTAATCCTAAGCATAACACTAGCCCCATCACAGGCTCTAACCCTATCCATTACCCTAATGATAACACTAATGCTTCTGCTAACCCTAGGCTGAACCCTAATTCCTTCCCTAACCCTAACACTATCCATTACCCTACACTTAACCTGAACTCTTAACCTAAAACTATCATTAATCTAATCCTAACCATAATGATAACTCGAGCCTTAAACCTAAACCTTAATCTAATAAAAATTCTAACTCTGACCCTGACCCTAATACCATAGCTCTAAACCTGACCCTAACAAGAAAACTGACCCTTAAAAAAGACCTAGGTATAAACCGAACCTTAAAACTCTCTCTAACTGTAACCCTAGACCTGACATTAGCCCTAGCTCTAATCCTAACACAAACCTTAGCCCACATCCTGTGGTGAGCCGCTTCTGCCATTTCTGCAGACTATGGTCACCATTACAAGATGGCGCTGGCTCCGCTGTGATCTGTGACAAACAACTCCTTATTTGGGATAGTTGGTGCATGGTTTTTCACCACCCTATGAGAAAGCTCCACGTAGCAGCTTCGCATTGGGGCTTGAGATGCTTTATTAAGGCTGGGAGGGGCATCCGAGGGAGAGAAGAAAAAATATCAAGGGCCTGAATAAACTGCTGAAAGAAGATTCCTGAGTTGCGACTTCCTTGTGGGCAAGGGGTCGCGACAAGTGGTGCCGAAACCCGGGAACCAGAACTTTCAGCAGTCAGGGGTGGTGCACCGGTTAGTCCCAGGTAAGTGGGATCCACGACCAAAGCGGGGTTAGTCCCAATAAGTGGGATCCGCGACCAAAGCGGGGTTAGTCCCAGGTAAGTGGGATCCGCGACCAAAGCGGGGCAGCTCCTCTGTAAAGAAAGAGAGAGCATTACATTTTATTGCAGCTGCACTGTGTACTTTCACTTCTACTTTCGCTTTTGTTTTCTGTGTTTCTTTTGTTGTGTCATTTCGCTTTTGTTTTTTTTTGCTTCTTTTGTTGTTGTGTCATGGGTGCCACATTTTCAATTCTGCTTCTCCTGGCCCTAGATGGCCTGTTACGTTCCAAGGGCCTGGAAGTGAAACATAGTACTTTACAGAGATTTTTACAGAAGATAGATATGGCTGCACTGTGGTTTGCATTTTCGGGCAGCCTTACTGTACCTAGTTGGGATAAATTAGGCAAAGATCTTGACTTTGCTTCTGAGCAGGGCATATTAGAGGGTGGGGTGATACCCTTTTGGAAAATGGTCCGTAGTTGCTTTACAGATGGCAGATGTCAGGAAGCACTTACTAAAGGACAGGAAGTTCTAGAGCAATTACATGAGGAGAAATCGGAAAGGGCAAGAAGTGAGGTATCTCAGAACGATGGGAGTGTGCGGAGTGTGAAACAGGGGAGGAGACGATTGTATCCAGATCTCAGTACGCTGCGCACACCCCCATGTGAAAGTGGGTCAGAGGAAGGGGAGGATGAGGAGGAAGAGCTCGGGAGGCTGTCTCATCAGCTAGAGAGTTTAGCTATAGGAGAAGGGAACAGAAATAAACAGGGGCTCAAGAAAAGCGATCCCCCGGATCCACCGCCGTACGGTGGGGGTGTTTCGGGGAGAGCTTTCCATGCCCAAACATGGAGGGCTGTTAACGCTTAGATGGGTCTTGCTTATCCAGTTTTTCAGGATGACAATAGGGGAAGATTCCATGAACCCTTAGATTTTAAAATTGTGAAGACCCTGGCGGAGTCTGTGCGCACTTATGGGGTGGATGCCGCCTTCACACTAACTCAGGTGGAGAGTCTGTCTAGATACTGCATGACTCCCTCAGATTGGGCTAGTCTAGTCCGCGCTTGTGTTTCCCCAGGGAAATATTAGGAGTCCAAAGTTGGCTGTTTAATGTTTCTGGCAGGACCCAAGACTCGGAACGAGGTAGGAGACTTAAAATTACTTCACACAATTCACAATTATCTAATGCTACATTACCCTCTGCAGCAGTCTGTCTCCAATCTCCGTTCCTGTTTCTTTTGGCTAATGTTACATTACAGGGGATGCTTAATTGTTCTAATATTACCTGCTATTTGTCTGAGTGTTGGAATGGCTCCTGGACTACGGCAATGATTATGAAAATTCCAACTTTTGTCTCGATCCCGGTTACTGCGGATCCAGAGTCATTTCTTATTGTTGAACTGATTAGAGCCCGTAGAGATTTTGGAATTACAGCAGCTATAGTGACAGCTGTAGCAGTATCTGCTGCTGCAGCAGTTACAGCTGGAGTAGCCATGGCCAGCCAGGTTCAAACTGCTGCCACCATTAATCAAGTTGTTCAACAAACTTCCACCATACTTGAATCCCAAAATACAATTAATCAACATATTTTGTCAGGGATTTTAGCTGCCAACCAAAGAATAGATTTACTCCAAGCTCAGGTAGAAGAATTGGCTGACTTGGTGCTTTTGGGTTGTGTTGACCAACGTGCACATTTATGCATATCCTCTGTCAGATTTAATGATTCCAGAAATGCCTCCCGCATCATCGGAGAGTATCTATCCGGAACCTGGTCCATGGAAGCAGAAAACTTGATCCAGTCTCAACTAACTCAGATTGCTGTTCTGAATAGCACCCGTGTCGAACCAGTGACTTTGGGTCAATTCACCAGTTGGCTATCCTCTGCCTTTTCCTTTTTTAAGGAATGGGTGGGGGTAGGCATTTTTGGTGCAATGTGTTGCTTCGGTATGTTCCTCTGTTTGTGGTTTCTCTGTCGCCTTAAGGCCCACAGTGCTCATGATAAGGCTATGATCATACAAGCTCTTGCAGCTTTAGAAAACGGCAACTCACCTCAAGTCTGGCTTGCGCATCTTAAACAGTAAACCTTTGACATGGTCGTTACACCCCAAGTTATTATAACATTGCACTGGGATCGACATGACTTTCCTTGGTATTCTCTTAGTGTTGGAAAGCCCTTGCACTCTGCTGGTCTTACTGCCATTGCACGCAGATGGGTTTCCACACTAGTGCTTTTCTATCGCCTTAAAGTCCGTGCCTTTGTTTCAGGGTGCTGTCAACTTGTTTGTCGTTATAAACAGCCACAGTTCAGTCTCAGCTATCTCCCTTCATCCACCATCGTCACGATACAGGATGCGAGGCAAGGCACTGCACTTGAGTGATCCTTGACGTGGACCTCAAGGAGAGCATGTCCTATTGCATGCGGGTTAGATGTGTCCACGCCCCGCCCCACGAAAAAAGGCGTCGGCTGATATGGCCTCAGATCTGGGGAAGGGCCCTCCTTAGGACTGAGCCATACTATGCAGCCACTTCTGCACAGTGGGATAGGACCTCTACTCTCACCTGTATTGTTTTAAGAAAACAGAAAGGGGGAACTGTGGTGAGCCGCTTCTGCCGTTTCTGCAGACTATGGTCGCCATTACAAGATGGCGCTGGCTCCGCTGTGGTCTGTGACAAACAACTCCTTATTTGGGAGAGTTGGTGCATGGTTTTTCACCACCTTATGAGAAAGCTTCACATGGCTGCTTTGCATTGGGGCTTGAGATGCTTTATTAAGGCTGGGAGGGGCATCCGAGGTTGAGAAGAAGAAATATCAAGGGCCTGAATAAACTGCTGAAAGAAGATTCCTGAGTTGCGTCTTCCTTGCGGGCAAGGGGTCGCAACAATAATTATCGCTAACCCTAACCCTAACACAAACCAAACCCTAAACCTAACCCTAACACTAACACTCACCCTAACCCGTATCCTAACACAAACACTAATTTGAACACAAACACAAAACCTAACACTAATGTTAACCCTTAATTTAGCCCTAACAGTAACCCTAAACTTAACCCTAAATATAAACATAACACTAAACCTAACCCTAACCCTAACCCTAATTCTAACACAAATCTTAACCCTAAACCTAATCCTAACACTAAATCTAACACAAAATTTAACACTAACATTAACCCTAACCCTAACCTAAACCTAACTCTAACCCTATCCATAACAATATGTCTAACCCTAATCCTAAATTAAAGCCTAAACATAACCCTAACACTAACCCTAACCCTAACCCTTACCCTTACCCTAACACTAACCTTAACCCTATCACTAAACTTAACCCTAACCCAAACCCTAACCATAACACTAACCCTAAACCTAACTGTAACAGTAACACTAAATCTAAACTTATCCCTAACCTAACAGTATAATAAAACCTAACCCTAAAAAAACACTAACCATAACCCTCACTCAACCCTAACCTTAACCCTAACCTTCACCCTAATCCTAATCTTAACAGGAACCATAATTCTAAACCTGATATTAAACCTACCGTTAATCCTAACCTTTACCTTAACCCTAACACTAACCCTAAACTTAACCCTAACCCTAACGCAAAAACTAACCCTAATCCTAACACTACCCTAAAATTAACCCTAACCATAAATATAACACAGAATTTAACACTAATAGTAATCCTTACCCTAACGTTATCCTAACCATAACCCTAATGCTAACACTAGCCCTAACCCTAATCCTAACTCCAATTCTAAACCTAACCCTAAAACTAACCTAACCATATGCCTACCCCTAACCCTAGTCCATACCCTATCACTAACCTTAAACACAACCCTAACCCTAACACTAAACTTAACCCTAACCACAACTCTAAAACTAACACTAACCCATAACTTTTGCTAAACCTATCACAATTCTTAACAGTAAATCTTACCTTAACCCTAACACTAACAGTAAATCTAACATTACCCCTAACCCAGCAATTACAATTACCCTAACACTTACCCTAAGACGAACCATAACACTAAGCTTAACACTAACCCTAACCCTAACTCTAACACTAACCCTAACACTAATGCTAACACTAACCCTATCCTTAACACTTACCCTACCACAAAACACTAACACTAACACTAATCCTAACACTAACACTAAACCTAACCCTAACCTTAACCCAAACCCTAATCCTAACACTAACCCTAAACCTAAATCTAAACCTACCACTAAACACAACCATAACACTTACCCTAAACCTAAACATTAACCTAAAACAAACACTAAAACTTACCCTAACCATAACCATAACAATAACCCTAACCATTCCATTAAGCCCGAACCTAACCCAAACCGTAACCCTAACCCTAACACAACCCTAAACATAATCCTAACCTTAACACTAACAATTATCCTAACCCTAACCCTAAAACTAACACTAACATTATCTTTATCTCTAACCATAACAAAAACCCTAAACCAAACATATTCCTAACCCTAATCTAACCCTAACTCTCACCTTTACGTAACACTAAACATAACCCTAACACAAACATTAACCCTATCCCTATACCAAACCCTAACACTATCCCTAAACCTAACCATAACCCTAACCTTAACATTAACCTTAACCTAACCATAACACTAACTCTAACTTTAACACCCTAACACTCACATTTACCCTAAACCTAATTCTAACCCTAACACAAAGCTTAATCCTAAACCTAACACTAACCCTAACCATAAATTTAACCCTAATGCTAACCATAACCCTAACCATAAACCTAAAAATAACCGTAAGTGGAACCAGAACCCTCACCTAAACCTAACCCTCACCCTAAATCTAACACTAACACTAACCATAACCCTAACACTAAACCTAAACCTAAGTATAATCCTAAAATAAACACTAAAATAACCCTAATTCTAACCTTAACACTAACACTAACACAAAGCCTAACACTAACTCTAACAATAACCTAACTCTAACCCGACCTCTAACACTAACCGTAACATGATCCTATCCTTAACTCGAATCTGAACATTAACACTAACTGTAACTGTAACCCTAACCATAAAAATAACCATAACCCTAATACAAAACCTAACCCTAACGCTCACCCTAACACTAACCCTAACCCTAATCCTAAACCTAACAACCACCCTAACTCAAACCATAAACCTAACATTTATCTAACCCTAAGGCTAACGCTTACCTAACCATTCCCATATCCTAACAATAATACTAACCCTAACACTAACCCTAACCGTAACCCTAACATGAACCCAAAACCTAACCACACCACTAAGCATAAACCTCACCCAAACTAATACCCCATCCCTAACATTAAACCTAAACCTAACCCTATCCCTCACCCTGACAGAAACCCTACCCCTAAGTATACCCTAACATTACACTAACACTAACCCTAATTTTAACACTAACCCTAACACTAAACGTAATCCTAACCCTAAAAATAAACGTAAACCTAACCCTCACCATAGCCCTATCCCTAAACCGAACACTAACACTAACCCTAACTCTAACACTAACCCTAAAACTCATTATAACCCTAAACCAAACACAAATGCTTACCCTTACCCTAACACAAACCATAAACCTCAACCAAACACTAACACTAAGCCTAAACTTAACCCAAACCCTAACCCTAACACTAACCCTAATCTAACCCTAACTGTAACCCTAACTCTAACACTAAATCTAAGCCTAACCCTAAACCTAACAATAACAATAACTTTAATAGTAACCCTAACCCTATCCTAACCTAACCCTTACCCTAACTAACCTAAACCTATACCTAACCCTAACCCTAATCCTAAATTTAACTGTAAACCTATAAGTAACCTATCAGTTACTCTAAAACAAACCCTAACCTAACCCTAACACTAATCCTAACCCTAATCCTAACACTAAGGCTAACCGTAACTTTACACTAACTCTAATTCTAAACATAGCTCTAAGCCAAACCCTAAATTTTAACGTAACGCTAACCCTTACCCTAACACTACATTTCATCCGAACCCTAAAAATAACCCTAAACCTAATTTTAACTGTAACACAAAGCCAACCCTAACCATAACCCGAACCTTATCCTAACCCTAACTGTAACACTAAACTAACACTAACCCTAGCCCTAAACCTAAACTTATCACTAATCCTAACCCTAACCTTAACCCTAAAAATAACTCTACCCTAACCCTAACAGTAACACTAATCCTTACACTTAAACTAACCCTATCACGAACTCTAACCCTTTTCCTAACCCTAACATTAACCCTAAATTTAACCCCAACACAAACCATAACCCTAACCATAAAAATAACCTAACAGTAAGCCTAACTCTAACCCCAAATCTAACCATTTCATTAATCCTAACATTAACACTAAACCTAAAACTAACTTTTACCATAACCCTAGGTCTAACACAAATTGTTATCCTAAACCTAAAACTAAGTATAACACTTTAGCTAAGACTGACCCTAATCGTAATCATAACCCTAAGGCTAACCCTAACCCTAACACTAACAATAACCCTAAATCTAACCCTCACCCTAACCTTAACCCTAAACCAAACATTAACTATAACCCTAATCCTAACAGTAACCCTAAACTTATCTATAACCCTAACCCAAACACTAATGCTAAACTTAACCTAACCCTAACACTAACCATAACCTAACTCTAAGCCTAATCCTAAACCTAAACCTAACACTAACCCTAAACTTAAACCTAACATGAACCCTAAACTTAATCCTAACCTTACCCTTACCCTAACCTAAACTGAACCCGAAACCTACCACGAAACTTAACACTAACCGTAACTGTACAGTGAACCCTAACTGTACGGTTAACTGTATGGTTAACTTTAAGTGTACGGTTAACACTAACCATAACTTCACCCAAATGTTAACCCTAACCCTAACACTAACCCTAAACCTAACCCTAACACTAATCTTAACAGAAACCCTAATTCTAACTCTAACCCTAACACTAACATAACTCTAACTTTAAAACTAACACTTATCCTAATCCTAACCCTAACAATAATCCTAAACCTAAACCTAAACCTAACCCTCACACTGACCCTAACATTAAACGTAATCCTAACCCTAATCTAACACTAACACTCGCCCTAAACCTAAGTATAAACCTAACCCAAACACTAAGGATAACACAAACAATAACCCTAACCCTAATCCTAACCCTAAACCTAACACTAACCCTAACCCTAAACCTAACATGAACTCTAACCCTAACCCTAACATAACACTAACTCTGACCCTAACCCTAACCCTAAACCTAACCGTAACCCTAACCTTAACCCTGACACTAACCTTAACCCTAACCCTAACCCAAACCTAGCCTAACACTAAAACTAACCCTAACCCTGATCCAAACCATAACCATAACTCTAAACATAACCCTAATGGTAAGCTAACACAAATCCTAACTCTAACCCTACAACTAACCCTAATCCTAACCCTAACACAAAGCCAAACCCTAATTTTTGGCTAACAGAAATTCTAACCCTAACCCTAAACCTAATCCTAAACCTTAACCTAACCCTAACCCTAAACCTAATCCTAACACTATCTTTACACAAACCATAACACTAACCTCCAACACTAACCCTAACCATAACACAAACCCTAACTCTAAACATAACCCTAACCTTAACCTAACTCTAACCTAAAACTAACCCTAAATCTAACCCAGTTTATAGTTATGGTTAGGATCCGTGTTAGAGTTAGGGTTAGTGTTAGTGTTAGGTTTAAATTTAGGGTTAGTATTAGCGTTAGGTTTAGGGTTATTGTTAGGATTAGGTTTAGGTTTAGGTTTAGGATTAGGTTTAGTGTTCGAGTTAAAGTTAATTTTAGGATTAGGGTTTGTGTTAGGGTTAGTTTTAGGATTTGTTTATTTAGGTTTTGGGTTTGTGTTATGGTTAGGGCTAAGGACAGTGTTAGGGTTAAATTTAGGGTTAGGGTTAGGTTAAGTTTAGGGTTATTCTTAGGGTTAGGTCAGTGTTAGAGTCTGTAAACAAGTCAAAATAACACCTGGCATTTTGCCAGGGGAATGTTAGAGTTTGTAAACAAGTCTGGATGGTGCCTGGCAAAATGCCAGAGGGAGTGGTTTGAGAAGTGACAAAAGCGAGCCATTAAGTGTTTAGATTCCTGATTGGTTGACTGATGTATCTAGTTTATGCTAATTAGATAAGCTGTGTGGAATGTATAAATACTGCTCCTGTCCTGCAATAAAGGGCTCCTACTCCTGCTGTATCAACGTTCACAAGTTGTTCATCACCCCCCGGTTATTTTGCTGCAGCCGGACTGTGGCAGGTCAGGATTGGGTTTAGGTTTAGGGATAGAGTTATGGGTAGTGTTAGTGACACGTTAGGGATAGGATTACAGTTAGGGATATGAACAGGGTTAGGATTAGGGTTAGGCTTATGGTTAGGGTTAGGGTTAAGATTAGTGTTATGGTTAGGATTATGTTTAGGGTTAGAGTTAGGGTTAGTGTTAGTGTTAGGGTCAGAGTAAGGGTTAAGGTTAGGTTTAGTGTAAGAGTTAGGTTTAGGGTTGGAGTTACAGTTAAAATTAGTGTTAGTGTAGATTTTGGGTTAAGGTTATTGTTAGTGTTAGGGTTAGGGTTAGTGTTAGGGTTTGGGTTAGGGTTAGGAATTGTCTTAGGCTTACGGTTAGAATTATGCTTAAAGTTCTGCTTATGGTTAGGATTAACTCCAGGGTTAGGGTTAGGGTTAGGTTAGTGTTAGGGTCCTAATAGGGTTAGAATTAGGGTTAGTGTTAGAGATAGTTTTAGGGTTAGTTTTAGGATAGGGATATGGTTAATTTAGGGTTCATGATAGGATTCAGGTTAGGGTTAGTGTAAGATTTAGGTTTAAATTTAGGGTTAGGGTTAGGTTTAGTGTTAGGGTTAGGGTTAGGTTTATACTTATGTTTAGGGTTAGTGTTAAGATTAAGGTTAGGTTTAGGTTTACCTTACAGTTAGAATTAGGGTGAGTGTTAGAATTAGGCTTAGGATTAGGGTTATTGTTAGAGTTACTGGTAGGTTTAGGATTAGGGTTAATTCTAGGATTAGGGTTAGGGTTAGAGTTAAAGTTAGGGTTAGTGTTAGGGTTATGGTTATTCTTAGGGTTAGAGTTACGGTTAGGGTTATGGTTTGTGTTAGGGTTAGGGTTATGGTTAGTGTTAGAGATAGGGTTAGGGTAAAATTTTGGTTTAGGTTTACAGTTAAGGTTAGAGTTAGGGTTAGTGGCAGGTTTAGGGTTAGGGTTAGTTTTAGGGTTTCGGTTAGGGTTAGAGTTAAATTTAGGGTTAGTGTTACTGTCAGGGTTAGTGTTATATTTACGGTTACATTAACTCTTAGGATAGAGTTATGGTTACGGTTATGGTTTTTGTTAGGATTAGGGTTATGTTTAGTGTTAGGGTTATGGTTATGGTTAGGGTACGGGTGAAATTTTGGTTTAGGTTTATGGTTAAGGTTAGAGTTAGTATTAGTTTTAGGGTTAGGGTTAGGGTTAGTTTTAGGGTTAGGGATTAGTTTATTGTTAGCTTTACATTTAGAGTTTGTGTTGGGGTTACGGTTAAGGTTATAATTAGGGTTATGATAAAGGTTAGTATTAGGATTAAATTTAGGTTTAGGGTTAGTGTTAAGTTAGATTTAGGTTTAAGATTAGGGTTAGTGTTAGGGTTAGGGTAAGGTTAATGGATAAGATTAGTGTTAGGGTTAGGGTTATAATTTGTGTCAAATTAGGTTTAGGGTTATATTTATGGTTTATGGAAGGATAAGTTTAGGGTTCGTGTAAGATTTAGGTTTATGTTTCTGGTTAGGTTTAGTTTTAGGGTTAGGGTTAGGGTTAGGGTTATTTTCAGTGTTAGTGTTAGTGTTAGTGTTAGGGTTAGGGTTAGTGATAGTGTTAGGGTTAGGGTTAGGGTTTGTTTTATGGTTAGGGTTAGGGATAGGATTAGGGTTAGTGTTAGGGTTAGTTTAAGGATTAGGGTTAAGATAGTATCAGGATTATGGTTAGGGTTTGGGTCATATTAGGGTTAGGGTTAGACTTATGGTTCGTGTTAGAATTAAGCCTAGGGTTTGTGTAAGTTTCGGGTTCAGGGTTAGGGTTAGGGTTAGTGTTAGGGTTAGGTTTAGGGTTAGGGTTGTACTTCGTGTTAGGGTTAGGGTTAGGTTTAGTGTTAGGATTAGTGTTAGGATTAGGTTTAGGGTTAGTGTTACATTTAGTATTATGGTTAGGGTTAGGCTTAGTGTTTGGGTTAGGATTAGTGTTAAGTTTAGTGTTAGGTCAGGGTGAGGCTTTGGGTTAGTGTCAGGGTGAGGGTTAGTTTTAGGGTCAGGATTAGAGTTGCAGTTAGGTTTAGGGTTAGTGTTAGGTTAAGGTTAGTGTTTAGTTTAATGTTAGTTTTAGGATTATGGTTAGGGTTAATGTGATGGAAAGGGTTAGTGTTTGGCTTGTGTTACTTACTTAACATTAGTGTTAGGTTTAGAGTTAGGTTTAGGGTTAGAGTTAGTGATAAGGGATAGGATTAGGTTTATGGTAAGAGTTAGGATTAGGGTTAGGGTGAAAATTGAGGGTTAGTTTAGGTTTAGGGTTAGGGTTTGGGTTAGGGTTTGCGTTAGAATTAGGGTTAGGGTTAGGGTTCATGTTAAGGTTAGGGTTAGAATTAGTGTTTGGTTTAGGTTGAGGGTTAGTGTTAGGTTTAGGGTTTGGGTTAATGTTAGTGTTAGGTTAGTGTTAGGGTTAATGTTAGGGTTAGGTTTAGGATAAAGATCAGGTTTAGGATTCTGTTAACTGTTATTGTTAGGGTTATGGTATGGGTTAGGTTAGGGTTAGGGTTAGGGTTAGGGTTACAGTTATGTTTCATGTTAGGATTAGGTTTAGTGTTAGGATTAGTGCTTAGGTTAGGGTTAGGATTAGGGTTAGCTTCAGAATTGTGTTTGGGTTATAATTAGGTTTAGTGTTAGTGTTAGTGTTTGTATTAAAGATAGTATTAGGTTTAGTGTTAGGTTTAGGTAGTGGGTTAGGTTTAGGTTTCGGGTGAGGGTTAGGGTTAGGGTTAGGTAAGGCTTAGGTTTAGGATTAGGTTAGATTTAGGGTTTTGGTTTGCCTTAGGTTTTATGTTAGAATTAGGGTTAGGGTTAGGGTTAGCGTAACATTAGTTTAGGGTTAGGGTAAGCGTTAGGGTTAGGATTCAGGTTAGGGTTAGGTTTAGGGTTATTGTTAGGGTTAGAGTTAGAGTTTTGTTTATGTTTAGGTAAGGGTTAGGTACCGAGTTAGGGTTATGGTTAGAATTAGAGTTAGGTTTAACGTTTGGGTAGGGGTTAGATTTAGGGTTAGTTTTAGCCTTAGGTTTAGTGTTAGAATTAGTGTTAGCATTACAGTAATCATTTTTCATAGGTTAGGATTAGGGTTATGGTTACAATTAGTGTTAGTTCTAGTGTAAGGGTTAGGGTTAAGGTTTGTGTTAGGTTTAGGGTTAGAGTTAGTAATAGTTTTATGGTTAGTACTAGGGTTAGAGTGAGGCTTAGGTTTAGTTTTAGGTCTACCATTAGGGTTAATGTTAGTGTTATCGTTAGGGTTAGGGATACATTTACGGATAAGGTTATGGTTTGGGTTAGGGTTTTTGTTAGGGTTAAAATTAGGGTTACATTAGGGTTAGGGTTACAGTTAGGGTCAGGGTTAGGGTTTGTGTTAGGGTTAGGGTTAGGGTTAGGTTTACGTTTAATGTTAGGTTATGGTTAGGTTTAGGGTTAGTGTTACAGTTCGGTTAAGTGTTAGTTTAAGTGTTAGGGTTAAGTTTGGGGTTAGTGTTAGGCATAAGGTAAGGGTTAGCGTTATGGTTCGAGTTACGGTTATGGTTCCAGTTCAGAATAGGTTAGTGTTATTTTTTGCGTTAGGATTATATTTAGTTTAGTGTTACAATTAGGGTTGGGATTAAGATTAAGGTTAGGTTTAGGTTTACCTTACAGTTAGAATTAGGGTGAGTGTTAGAGTTAGGCTTAGGATTAGGGTTATTGTTAGAGTTACTGGTAGGTTTAGGGTTAGGGTTAGAGTTAAAGTTAGGGTTAGTGTTAGGGTTATGGTTATTCTTAGGGTTAGAGTTACGGTTAGTGTTATGGTTTGTGTTAGGGTTAGGGTTATGGTTAGTGTTAGAGATAGGGTTAGGGTAAAATTTTGGTTTAGGTTTACAGTTAAGGTTAGAGTTAGGGTTAGTGGCAGGTTTA